>NC_133325.1:176340703-176515703 GCF_042186555.1 Aquarana catesbeiana | reverse complement strand
GGAAAGGCACACTTATCAGATTGCTCACCCCCTCTGATGGAACATTGATTACATTTTAGGGGGTTGTGAAATCCCTAAAAAAAATTACTTTTAGGACACGCAGGAATTTAGGGACTAAAAAGGCTACAAGACTGCAGTTGTCGCACTCTGCAGGTGCAGTTGCTAACCAGCTTACAGTAAATGAGGTAATGTAAAAAGGCATTCATGTTGCAAGGAGTACACAATCACATGCAAGGGCAATTAATGAAAACACTTTGAGGCTTGCATATGATTTGATGATGGAAATCAGCAGAGCTTCTGCTCATTTACTAAAGCACTGGAACAAATGCACTTGTAGAGTGCACATGCATTTTGCAAAGTGCAACATATATTTGCTTTAGACAAATCAACACCACAGAACATTCCAGCAAATTTTAACGAGGGTGGGGGTGGGGGGGTTGTGAAATCTAGATAATTGCTCATTAGCAGCACACTATTTGGAGTGAGTTTAGGTGGGGGGGGGTGGGGGGGTTGTGAAATCTAGATAATTGCTCATTAGCAGCACACTATTTGGAGTGAGTTTAGGTGGGGGGGGGGTGGGGGGGTTGTGAAATCTAGATAATTGCTCATTAGCAGCACACTATTTGGAGTGAGTTTAGGTGGGGGGGGGGTGGGGGGGTTGTGAAATCTAGATAATTGCTCATTAGCAGCACACTATTTGGAGTGAGTTTAGGTGGGGGGGTTGTGAAATCTAGATAATTGCTCATTAGCAGCACACTATTTGGAGTGAGTTTAGGTGGGGGGGGGGTGGGGGGGTTGTGAAATCTAGATAATTGCTCATTAGCAGCACACTATTTGGAGTGAGTTTAGGTGGGGGGGAGGGTGGGGGGGTTGTGAAATCTAGATAATTGCTCATTAGCAGCACACTATTTGGAGTGAGTTTAGGTGGGGGGGGGGGGGGTTGTGAAATCTAGATAATTGCTCATTAGCAGCACACTATTTGGAGTGAGTTTAGGTGGGGGGGGGTGGGGGGGTTGTGAAATCTAGATAATTGCTCATTAGCAGCACACTAAATACACTCAAACAAAATACATTCCAAATGAGTAGACTAGGTGGATATGTTCCCATCACTTCATGCTGGGAAGGTTATTGAAGGAAAATATACATGCATGACAAAAAATAACAGGAAAAAATTCCAGCATGTGTGAGGATAAAAAGGGGACATTCACACTATATTGCAATGATGGTAAGTAGTGTTTGAAGCAAGAAATACATCACATTATCAAAGATTACATAAAAGAACATGTGATGCTAATAAAAGAAAAATATCTTACCTTAATATAGTCCTTCTGCAGGACCTGTATGATGGCAGAACAGGTCTCTGGGATAATGATCCCCAGAGCCTGGGGGGAGATGCCTGTCGAGAACTTAAGGTCCTGCAGGCTTCTCCCTGTGGCCAAATACCGCAAGGTAGCGACCAGCCTCTGCTCCGGAGTGATGGCTTGCCTCATGCAGGTATCCTGCCTGCTGATATAGGGGGTCAGCAAAGCCAACAAACGGTCAAAAACGGGGTCCGTCATCCGGAGAAAGTTCCTGAAATCCTCAGGATTATTCTCACGGATCTCACGGAGCAAAGGCATGTGACAGAACTGGTCACGCTGAAGCAACCAATTCTTGGTCCATGAACTCCTCCTCGCCCTGTTCATGGACTGGTCTTGGGCTGAAGAATAAACTACAGCACCAAGCACATACAATGCACGAGCTCTACGACGAGTACGTACAGGTAACATGGCTTCAAAACGGTCGGCTGGTCAGAACGCACTAAACAGAACGCACTGAAGAACAGCAAGGCCTGTGAAGAACGACCTGAAAATCAGGAACGAGCGGCCAATAAAACAAAGATTTCTCAATGCCAACTGACCAAACGCACTGAAAAGCAGATACAAACCTCACAAGCACAGACTGAACAACAGTTAAAACGAACTGAAAAATACGAGTCTCACAAGCGCGAATCGTCTCTCACCAAACTTCTACTAACACGAGATAAACACGAGATTAGCAGAAGGAGCCCAAAGGGTGTCGTACGGGCTATTGAACTTCCGTTTTATAGTCTCGTCGGACTTGGTGTACGTCACCGCGTACTAGGCTGTCGTACTTTTGTGTGGTCGTGTGTGTGCAAGTCCGTTCGTAAGAAAGTCTGCCGCAAGTCCGCCGAAGGTACGTCGGAAGTATGTCGGACAGGCTGTCGGACTTTTGTAGACGAAAAGTCCGACCGTGTGTACGCGGCATATGAGGAGGTGAGTTGCCATCTAGATAAAGGAAGGCCCGTAGACATGGTGTATCTGGATTTTGCAAAAGCATTTGACACAGCTCCCCATAAACATTTAGTATACAAAATAAGGTCCGTGGCATGGACCATAGGGTGAGTACATGGATTGAAAACTAGCTACAAGGGCAAGTTCAGAGGGTGGTGATAAATGGGGAGTACTCCGAATGATCAGGGGTGGGTAGCGGAGGTCCCCCAGGGTTCTGTGCTGGGACCAATCCTATTTAATTTGTTCATAAAGGACCTGGAGGATGTGGTAAACAGTTCAATCTCTGTATTTGCGGACAATACTAAGCTAAGCATGACAATAACTTCTCTGCAGGATGTGGAAACCTTACAAAAAGATCTGAACAAATTAATGGGATGGGAAACTATATGGCAAATGAGGTTTAATGTAAAATAATGCATTTGGGTGGCAAATATATGAATGCAATCTATACACTGGGGGGGGGGGGGGGGGGGGTGGAACCTCTGGTGGAATCTAGGATGGAAAAGGACCTGGGGGTCCTAGTAGATGATAGGTTTAGCAATGGCATGCAAGCTGCATCTAACAAAGTAAACAGAATATTGATATGCATTAAAAAGGGGATCAATTCCAGAGATAAAACTATAATTCTCCCGCTCTACAAGACTGGCGCCGCACCTAGAATAAGCTGTCCAGTTCTAAGCACTAGTCCTCAGGAAGGATGTACTGGAAATGGAGCAAGTACAAAGAAGGGCAACAAAGCTAATAAAGAGTCTTAACTTAACTTGTTCTCTCTGGAGAAGAAACACTTTGGGGATATGATTTCAATTTACAAATACCGTACTGGTGACCCCACAAATGGGATAAAACTTTTTTGCGGAAGGGAGTTTAACAAGACACAAGGCCACTCATTAAAATTAGAAGAAAAGAGGTTTAACTTTAAACTACGTAGAGGGTTCTTTACTGTAAGAGCGGCAAGGATGTGAAATTCCCTTACACAGGCAGTAGTATCAGCGGGGAGCATCGATAGTTTCAAAAAACTATTAGATAAGCACCTGAACTACCACAACATACAGGGATATACAATGTAATACTGGCATATAATCACACACATAGGTTGGACTTGTGCCTTTTTTCAACCTCACCTACTATGTAACTATGTATAATAGGGTATCTTACACGTATGTAGCTACAGAGGCAGGCAACAATACCAGCCTAGTAGGGCCATGCTTTAATGTGAATGTTTTTGTTTTTCCCAGTCTTTGCAGCATAGAGAGATTATTGTGTAGAGATCTGCTGTCCTCAGTTGTTAGCTGCTAATATTACAGTGTTATATACAATTATGTATTAGCACTTCCTGTCCCCCTGAGAGGCTGGGTGAGAAACCCCAGAAGGAGGAGGGGGCTAGAGAATACACCACATGTCCACATACAGGAGTTGCATTACTACAACATAGTATTTTTACCCAGATCAGAAGCAGAGACTATTAGGCAATTGTTCTTGTGTTCTGGCTGTTTAACTGTAACTGCCCATAATTTGTTGATCTGAATCCTAGTAACAGACAGGTCTATTGTTATTATCTCAAATGCACAGTGCCAGATAGCTAGGTCTGAGCTACTGTATATCAGGGAAGTGCGGTGAGGTCAGTGGCTGGTGAGGCACTGGCTAGTATCAGAGCCAGATACACACAGGTTACATACACCGCGATCATTAGAGCAAGAGCAATAATTCTAGCACTAGACCTCCTCTGTAACTCTAAACATGTAATCTGCAAAAAAATTTAAAGCATTGCCTATGGAGATATTTAAGTACTGAAGTTTGGCGCCATTCCACCAGTGTGCACAATTTTAAAGCATGACATGTTAGGTATCTATTTACTTGGCATAACATTATCTTTCACATAATACAAAAAAATCGGATTATCTTTAGTGTTTTTTTAAAGTTTTTTTTATATTCATGTTGAAAAATTGCTGCACAAATACCATGTAACATAAAAAGTTGCAACGACCACTATTTTATTCCCTATGGTGTCTGCTAAAACAATATATATAATGTTTGGGTGTTCTGAGTAATTTTCTAGCAAAAAAATGATGATTAATACGTGTAGGAGAGAAGTGTCAGAATTGGCCTGGGGGCAAGGGGTTATTTACGATAAGTAATATGCAAATAATTATTATATAATAATTATTATGTATTGTTTTCAAGGTAATTTACTATATTTTTAAAAATTGTACTCAAGCAGGTGGCTTAACGGACAAATTATTTAAGTTTGAAGTTATAACTTCAAACCAGTAATTTCACAGTAAATAGATAAATAATAAATGATTATGTTATAACATATAGCATAATAATATATGATTTAGCTTGATTATAACAGTACATTTTCCTTGTCAAAAGAAGTTTATTGAGTAAACAATGTTATAAAGATACATAAAGATACATAAAGTAAGTTTACAAGGATCTATAAAGTAAGCTCATTGTTTTACAGTAGGGTTTATAATAACAGTACATTTTCAACCGCAGCAGATTCTCATTCTCCCTCTTAACTGTGTGAGAAAAACATGGGATTGTGGGTAGATCTTATATCCATAAACCCATGTATTTCCTTGTAGTTAAGAGGGCTGGGCTGGAAGGAAGCTTTTGTCTTTTAGACACATGCCCCTTCTATGACACTGCAGTGAGAGGCATGCCTCCACTGCAGCATTTTTATTGGACAGCTGGGACTAATGGTACTTTACCATTGGTCCAAGACTCCAAGCTGTCCATTGAGCTCAGTGCCTCTGACAAGAAGTGATGGGAGGCACTGTGAGCTCATCCTTTTGTCTGTTGCAAATAGAGTGTGCCAGCTTGTATTTAAACTAGCCGCTCTGTATTTAGCTTCTGACAGGCTGCACAAGGAGACCTGTATCTCCAGAACCATAAGTTGTAGGAGCCCCAAATTTACCAGTGGGGCTCTGTGATCTCATGTCGCCGAGCTACGACCCTTGAAGCTCGATTTTTTTTATTTTATTTTTAATGTTAATGGCAGGTGAGGCTCTGCCTCACCTGCCTCCCCTGACTGCATGTCCCTACTCTATATATGTTGTCATCCCCTTCCAATATATTAGTAGGTGTTATTTTAGTTAATATTTTCTCTTCTGGTCTTTGTTTCTTTAACTAGTTGTAGCCTAGGGCTCGATAATAAGAATAGGCTAGAGCCAGGTTAGGCGTCTGATGACCACTTCTGGTGGTTCAAGTTCTTGTTGCATCTCAGATTAGAAACTAATAGAGAGGGACTAAAATGTAGAGTAGATAGGTTAACTGAGTTCCAGTGGTAAACCAATTTCTGTGTATAAGAAGCTGCATTCCAGGCTGGTTGGACAATAACTGGAAGGTCTCCCCATCACTGCTTATCTTGTATTCAGGTCTTCAAAACAGAGATGGACGCCACATTCTGAACATCCTCAAGGACCTCTGCAACTGGACTTTGCTGCAACAATCATCTGGAGTTATCTCTAATAATAACTATATATACCTGGGTATATGTGCACAATTCCCCTAGGACTCCTATTGGGCCCTTTGCTGATAATACCTGTTTGTATGTTGGATGTTTGTACTATTATTAATATTTTCTTATATAAAGTTTATATTATTTCTATACTTTGTGCATCTATATGCTTATGATTAATACTATATGCTGGTTACAGTAGTTCCTCTGCTCCCAATTACCTTGTTTAGATAACTGTTTAATATCTCAAAAAGGTGATTCCCTCTGTTCACAGAGGTCCTGTCCTGGGTGGAGGCACTGCCAACTTTATTATCAAACCCAATCTTCCATATAATAGAAGGATCTTCTTCTCTTATTTACCTATAGGTTTAGTAGAATACCCTGTTTGGGGAGGGTCATTTTTTTTAACCCCCCCCCCCCCCCCCCTCAAAAGAGGGCCACATTTGTATTGGTTATAAACATTTTCACTCTCAGGAGGTTTGATATATTCTCTTTTTTTTCATGTGCATAATTGAGATATGTAGCCAAGGTTCACATTAGTATAGAACAAGTTGATCTTAGTTTCTTGCAGCTAAAAGATATGCAATTCTTAGTGCATTGTAGTTGGTCTAGAAAGACTGTGGCCGAATTTCTCCGACCCAAGGCTGCCTCCGATGCTGCTTACATTACCTTTAACAAACGCCATATTTATTATAGGCTAAACCCCTTGCTTACAGACAACTGTTTTACAGAAATTTACATAACGGACAAACCAAGTGGTCTTACCTCTGTCTCCAACAATTTGAGATACCCACTGCCCAGCAGAATTTACACTCTGGCTATTTGACACATCCAATATTACCGTCTGCAGTCTGCTAGAGGACTCTTTCTTCAGATTCGCAGCCCCAGTCTCCGTCAGACAGGCAGCCAGAACCCACATTCCACGTTTGTCCAGTTGCTTAGCCAGCAGGTTCCCAAATCCAGAGTCACATCCAGTGATAAATACATATTTATCTGTTAGATTCTCCAGGATTTGACTTTGTCTGTACCATCTGTACAGGAGCAGCAGCCCAAACACCACCAGTAGGGGTAGCCACATGCTGGTAGCAGTAATATATACTACTACTCAACCTGTTGAGAGAATTTGGTTACTGGCATGACATATTAAGAAATTATGAATACTGTATGTTGGTTAGTACCTTGTAAAATACAAAGCTTCTAAAAGTATAGGTGAAGGGCAACTAGTCTGCTTTCATTTTCCAACCTGCAACCCCCTATATTCTTAACTTTCCATATTGCACAGTTACTGCAAGAAATTTCAAGTCCTGGTCTTTTCCTTTACATGAGCAATTTGCAGTGTGTCAGGAGCCATGATTATTCTTACAAAGCATTTAAAATCTAAGCAGCTGTTAATTTACTCAGTTACTGATTTCCTACTTAAAAACATATTTTTGCAGTGCTACTATGCTTTAAAAAGGGCATCTAGCCACTGTTTTTTTTAAACAGTCATTGGCCCAAATCAGGAGATTTTTCCACAATTCATGTACAGGTGACAACAATGTCATCAGAAAAGGAACTGAGTGATATCTTTCCAATGCAGACATAATGGCAATAAAACTATTAGTAGGGTTCACTTTAAAAAAAATGTGTTGTATAACTAGGCTATTTCCTCTCATATGTTGCACCTTCTTGCTTATTGAATAGCTACACTTATTCCCAATAGGTGTGATTTATAATCATACAGTATATACAGTTTTAGCACTCCAAATTGGCAGGGATGTTTTAAACCAGCCATAGTTGGAGCAATTTACTTTCCTGCAAGCACTGCGGAGCCATTGTGTTCTCCCACCGGGAGGATGCCAGGATAACACAATGATCTGCTAGTGGCTATAATAGCCATTAGCAATAATCACATATAAAATCCGACAGGCTGGTTGTACCCAAGTTGATCAACCTGGGTACATTCGGCCTGACCATACATGGTTCGAATTTTGCCTGGTCTCTGCTGAACTGACCTATGAAGTGGTCCATAGGCCCAAGAAGCTGTCAATGGGGGTTATTTACTAAAGCTGCATGGTGCAGCTCTGTATAGAAACCAACTAGCTTCCAGGTTTTATGGTCAAAGCTTAATTGAACAAGCTGTAGTTAGAAGCTGATTGGCTACCATTTACAGCTGCACCAGATTCTGAGTGCTCCAGTTTTGGTAAATCTCCCCAACTGCTTTCTTTGTTAAAACTTCTAACACACCATTCAACTCCAGTTTGCCAATGTTAAATCTTAATCTTAATGGAATATAGATCTTAATGGAAGTGCTGTCACTTTAAACAAGCTGTTAGCAGGTTTTAACACTACTTAAAGCGTGTTCAAAGCCTGTCAGCAGCTTGTTCGCTTTAAAAAAAAAAAAAAAATTGAATGCAAATTTTTTCGTTCGTGCCGGGGTTAATGATTTGGGGATTAGAGCTACGCGTGATCTGATACAGGACATCAAATTTGACTTTATTTGTCTCCGTCTGGCTTATCCAGAGACAGTTTTAGTGTGGTCGGAAATGGTGACTCATATTCGGTGTTTGGCTAGGTCAGTGGAGGCCTTGAACAAAGCCTGTATAAAAGTGAATAAGGAGGTTTCTAGATTTGTGGAGAGGAATGGTGGTTTGTTTGTTCGGCATCAGGAGCTAGAGGTGGACACCTGGCGTTATTTGCGTAGCGACAGTATTCATTTAAATGTTTTTGGGGTAGACTTTTGGTGTTTGGGACTGCAGGAGGGCATTCAGAGGACCCTGTGGGTGTGGAAGACTGCACAAACATAAGGTGTCATGTTTGTGTGGTGGTGGCGGGGTGCAAGGTCCTTGTAGGTTACTGTAGGCATGAAAAAGGTACTTTATAGGGATCTGTCTGGGGTATGGCTCCCAGTTGTTCTAATGGAGGTACAGTGGATATAAAAAGTCTACACACCCATCATAAAATGTCAGGTTTCTGTGATGTAAAAAAATGAGACAAAGATAAATAATTTTTCCACCTTTAATGTGACCTATAAACTATACAATTCAGTCGAAAAACAAACTGAAATATTTTAGGGGGGGGGGGGGGTAAAAATAAAAAAATAAAATAATGTGGTTGCATAAGTGTGCACACCTGCTTATAACTGGGGATGTAGTTGTGCTCAGAATTAGGCAATCACATTCAAACTCATGTTAAATAGGAGTCAGTACACATCTGCCATCATTTAAAGTGCCTCTGATTAAACCCAAATAAAGTTCAGCTGTTCTAGTAGGTCTTTCCTGACATTTTCTTAGTCACATCCTATAGCAAAAGCCATGGTCCACAGAGAGCTTCCAAAGCATCAGAGGGATCTCATTGTTAAAAGGTATCAGTCAGGAGAAGGGTACAAAAGAATTTCCAAGGCATTACATATGCCATGGAACACAATGAAGACAGTCATCATCAAGGTGAGAAAATATGGCACAACAGTGACATTACCAAGAACTGGACGTCCCTCCAAAATTGATGAAAAAACAAGAAGAAGACCGGTCAGGGAGGCTGCCAAGAGGCCTACAGCAACATTAAAGGAGCTTCAGGAATATCTGGCAAGTACTGGCTGTGTGGTACATGTGACAACAATCTCCCGTATTCTTCATATGTCTGGGCTATGGGGTAGAGTGGCAAGATGGAAGCCTTTAATTACCAAGTAAAACATCCAAGCCCGGCTAAATTTTGCAAAAACACATCTGAAGTCTCCCAAAGCATGTGGGAAAATGTGTTATGGTCTGATGAAACCAAGGTTGAACTTTTTGGCCATAATTCCAAAAGATATGTTTGGCACAAAAACAACACTGCACATCCCAAAAAGAACATTATGCCCACCGTGAAGCATGGTAGTGACAGCATCATGTTTTGGGGCTGTTTTTCTTCAGCTGGAACAGGGGCCTTAGTCAAGGTAGAGGGAATTATGAACAGTTCCAAATACCAGTCATTTTTTTGTCACAAAACCTTCAGGCTTCTGCTACAAAGCTGAACATGAAGAGGAACTTCATCTTTCAGCATGACAACGACCCAAAGCATAAAACCAAATCAACAAAGGAATGGCTTCACTAGAAGAAGATTAACGTTTTGGAATGGCCAAGCCAGAGCCCAGACCTGAATCCCATTAAAAAGGTGGCTGTGCACAGAAAATGTCCCCGCAATCTAACAGATTTTGAGTGATTTTGCTAAGAGTGGGCAAATATTGCCAAGTCAAGATGTGCCATGCAGATAGACTCATACCCAAAAAGACTGAGTGCTGTAATAAAATCAAAACATGCTTCGACAAAGTATTAGTTTAGGGGTGTGCACACTTTTGCAACCATATTATTTTAGTTTTTTATTTTTACTTCCCTCCACCTAAAAGATTTCAGTTTGTTGTTCAACTGAGTTGTACAGTTTATACGTCACATTAAAGGTGGAAAACATTTTATAATTATATTTCTTTGTCTCATTTTTTACATCACAGAAACCTGACATTTTACCAGGGGTGTGTAGACTTTTTATATCCACTGTATCTGCAACTGGTTGTCTCCGAGCCAGTGGTGTTGTGGCTGGAGGCCTGTTTTAAGTAGGTCGCAGGTACTTTCTTTTATTGATGCCTACTAGGACCTTGAGGCTCCAGGTATACTGTATTTACATTGTTAAGTTTTTATATGTTATTTATTAATTTGGTTAATAAAAGGCTGCTTTGGCCATTAACTCCAGCTTGTTGTCCGTGTGGTTACTGAAATGGTGTACGGTGAGATATACACCCTGAATTATGTGGGCTCATTTCCACTAGCTTCACCCCCTGAAGAATAATCCACAGGGCATATATCTTTTCTGAGGGTGTTTGAGGAGAAATTACATTGCCTTCTCACTGCCTGTTTTAACAATGCATTGCGCATTGTTGTGGAGCGATTTCATTCAGGGGAATGGGTCACAATTGGTGAGCGGTACTGCCCGGTGCGCATGAATGGAGGGATAAGTTTTGCTGCACCACAATGTAAAGCATCATGGCTGTGCCATGTATACACCCCTGTCCTTTGCCTTCGCAGTTTAAGGGGGAGTGGTGCATGTGTTACCACCCCTCAACCACAAGTGTAAAACAAGGCCTGAATACTAAATTGATTAAACCGCACTCCTTCCCTAATAAAGTGCAAACATGCAAAAAGTGGTTTCAACTGAGTATAGGGTTGCCACCTTTTCTTCAAGCCAAACCCGAACACTTTAGCGGCCTGGGACACCTTTGGGTGCCCCAAGGATAGTAGTAATGTGGTGTGAATGGTGTGCAGTGGGTGTGGCCGAATTGCTCTTTCTAACATCATTCGTGTGACTATCTTGGTTACTTGAGGAGCCAGTGCCCGGGTTGGAATAATGTGTCCGGGTTTCAGTCTGCCTGAAACCTGGGCACATGATTCAAAACCCTGACTGTCCAGGGGAATCCTGGAACGGTGGCAACCCTAACTGAGCACCAACATGATAATATAATAATATGTGTATAAAAAGTCCAAACACAAAATAAGTTCAGTAGTGCAAATAGTGAATATTCAAACAATGTATCAAAGTCTTCAGACAATCTTCACTGTACAATCTTCAATGTACACAATCTTCAAATCCCCGCTGAACAGTAGGTAAATTTGACTGAAATATCTTCCACCACCATCACCTGTCACACATCCTACTCACCAGACTTCCATGACCCCTATTACAGGTAGTCATAAAGCACATATGGGTATATTCAGCATGACATGTGATGGACTTAACCCCCAGTCTTCGAATTACCCCTTAACCATAGACTCTCAACCCTCCAAATCCTTCCCACAAATGACTTGACAAGGTATTGGAGTAAATGGCCTTGACGGCCTTTTATTAACAATTAACATAAAACTAAATAAATAACGTTTTTAAAATAGCTTTAAATAACCGATCAGTATTTTCTTGGGGTCTTGGAGGGGAACACACACCACTGGTCACTGTGATAAACTTTGAATAAACTTTAGGCCTCCAGTCGCAACCCCCAGGACTGCAAGACAGTACCCAACCTTCGCAGTGACCTAACTTTACCCCTTCCTGGTTAACCCCTCGTAACCGTAAGATACCAGATAAACCCCATATTACATATGGGTACCGACCATGTTATATCTCCATATAACATACATCTCCTCCTCCTCACAGACCCAAACCACTGCCACCGCCCGCAAGGGGTAAAACCTTACCCTTGCAAGCACCTCCACACCCTCAAGGCTCGTTCTACACCCTCTTGCAGGCCTAGAGCCCAAAGGTCTGTTCCAACGTCGTTGAGATGCACCCCATCGCTCCTAAGGTACCTCCATGTGTCCACCTCCAACTCCCTATGCTGTATGGTCACACCCCCATTCCTCATAATGAACCTGCTAACTTCCTTATTCACTTTCACCCGGGCCCTATCAACCTTTTTAGCTGACCATGCCCACCGCCAAGATGTCCTGCCCACCATATCCGACCATACAATGACCATCCCTGGGAAGGCCACCTGTAGCTGTAAAAAATCACATTTAATGTCACGTATTAGGTCCCTCATGGACCTAGCTCCCATATCATTCCCCCATACCCAAGACATCTGGTGCCCTATCCCAACGGGCGAACCTGTGGACTTCAGACCGTACCCTATTCCAAAGCATCCCCGGTACCCCGATCCATCTGACCTGAGCCTCATGTCTGGGGATGCCCAACTACCTACCATTCAGCTTGTCTGGCCCCCCAGTAAACGAAGGAGTGGCCCAGGATCCAAACCAGGCCCACCTCTTCACCTGTGAATCAGAAGATGACAAACAAAAACAGTAAATTCCCTCCCAACAGGAAACACTAACCCCAAGTCTACCCCAATTTTCTTTTTTTTTTTAAGACTGTAACAAATGTGGGCGAATATAGAGCTTAAATCTGTCTGAATCCCACCTCCCTATGTGCTTCACCGCCTCATAACAAAGCCCGGCCCTGGCCGCCTATGTAGCAGCGCCTATGCGGAAAGAATGGGAGGAATAACTGTTGGGATCGTACCTATAATCGTACCGATAAACATTTTTTGAACATCGCTATAAATTGAAACTTAGACAAAGACGACCCATCTGACTGCATCAAAAAGGAGCCTGTTAATCCCGGCCACATGTCCTTGAACGATTGCACCGCTCTTACCGGACAAATGGGTGACTCCGCAATCCGGAAAACTTCCAGCTGCATGCCCTTCCCGGACCGAACAGTTTTAGACCGTTTTATCCAAATTCTAACTGAATCCTTCAAACAATCCAGATCCTCCCACTGCAGCCCCCTTGAGCCCGCTTTGAAGGGCTGACGAGCTCGCTCATCCGTAACGCTCCGAAGAACACTAGTGCAAATGCCACACGGAATAAGGCACTTTTGTATTCAGAACAGCAAATGGTCGAGATATAAAAGAATAGGCCTTGTAACATGAAATTACACTGGACACCGCCCATCCCTTTTCTTATGCGCTTTCCTGTATCCTTTTACTGCTTGCTTCACCCAAAAATCTTTAGTATAGTCACGTTGCCCTTGTAATTTAAAAAGAAAGGCCAGACCTGCCAATTTCTTATTGATGGCAGCCAGAGGCAGCTCTTTAATTAGGCAAATTAGGCGATTGCCTTAGGCCTCGCCCTTACAAGGGCCTCGCAGACCGTGGCCGCCTAATTTGCCTGACAGGAGACAGTGTGTGGGGACTCAGGAGTGGAACGGTCAGTTTGCACAAACAAGCCGGCTGCCGGTGGCGGGGTGATCGAGCGAGCTGGTGGGCGCTGCACATAGACGCCGGCGCCGCCTGTCTGAGCTCCGCGGACGAGGTAGATGACATCATCTCGGCTCAGTCGGGCTGCATCCAATAACAGGTTCCACCGCCGCGGCGCCGCCCTCCTAGCCCCAGTCTGCGGCCCCAGTGCATGGCGGGAGTTGTAGTTCTTCACGGCACAGACAACAGACTTGGCCCTCTGGTGCCTGTGCTCTGCAGAGACTACAATTCCCAGATTGCACTGCATGAGGGAGCTCAAAGACAACATCACCTGTCGCCAGCTTCTCATGCTGCCTCTAGTAGTGTAGGGGACCGAGGAGCAAGTACAGTACATCTAGTACATCATCATGCTCTCTGTACATTACCCTGTCTTTCTATAGTCTCAAAGTCTTTATCCTGTCTGTCCCATGGTCTGTCTCATGGTCTGTCCCCAGTACCCTGTCTGTCTCACGGTCTGTCCCCAGTACCTCGCCTGTCTCACGGTCTGTCCCCAGTAACCCGTCTGTCTCACTGTCTGTCCCCAGTACCCCGTCTGTCTCACGGTCTGTCCCCAGTACCCCGTCTGTCTCACGGTCTGTCCCCAGTACCCCGTCTGTCTCACAGTCTGTCCCCAGTACCCCGTCTGTCTCACGGTCTGTCCCCAGTACCCCGTCTGTCTCACAGTCTGTCCCCAGTGCCCTGTCTGTCTCATGGTCTGTCCCTAGTACCCTGTCTGTCTCACGGTCTGTCCCCAGTACCCTGTCTGTCTCATGATCTCATGGTCTGTACCTTGTCTCAGTGCTGTGTCTTAGCCTAGGCCGACAAGGCCCAGGCTAAGGACGGCACTTTGAAGGAGCGGCAAAAAATCCGCCCCGCACAAAAAAAAGGCCCCATGACCCATCCTCCCGAGTCCCGTCTCCCACGGCCACCTCCTGCACAAATACAGCCCCGGGCAGGTGGGCGGGCGGCCGGTTTGCTGTACGTCGCACTTGTAAATATTATAATTAGTAAGTGGCAGGTGACTCTCCAGACTGGCTGCACGTAATTTGTCCCCAGCGGCATTTGATGGGGCACAGTGGCGGCATTTGATGGGAAACAGTCAGTGGCAGCATTTGATGGGGCACAGTAGCAGCATTTGATGGGGCACAGTGGCGGCATTTGATAGCACAGTGGCTGCATTTGATGGTACAGTGAGGTTGCAATTGATGGGTTTTTTTAGTTCTTTTTCGCCCCTCCAAAAATTTTGAGCACCAGCCGCCACTGGATGGGATCATCATTGTACCACTTCTCCTTACTTGTTGAATGACAGGCTGAGGGCATGTACATTCCAGTGTGGGCTTTGAAGAAGGCCGTGGAATGAGGCTGGCTGTCGTTCAAACTGGAGGGCTTTTTTTATTTATCTTGCTGCAGTTCTGCTTTTAAAATGAACGCCAGGCAAACAGCTATTCACACACATATGTGAAATTTTTCATCTACCAAAAGGTTTATAATTCTGTGCACCCATTTTTGTGATTCATATTCCTCTGCCAGACAGTAAAGCCGGAATGGTGCACCACCTTCTCTATTACAGTTAACTAATACAGTAGTGTTATTTACCCTCTCCCTAAACCTACTGATAATGAATTAATTACACTGATAAGTTATCAATTATGCTCATTCTGTTGTTTTCACCGATCAGCATCCTGAATCATGTCCACGCAGTCTCTGACCATTTCCTGTATCATTGTCCGCACACAGTCTCTGACCGTCTCCTGTATCATTGTCTGCACAGTCTCTGACTGTCTCCTGTATCATTGTCTGCACAGTCTCTGACCATCTCCTGTATCATTTTCCGCACAGTCTCTGACCCTCTCCTGCATCTTTGTGGTGTGATTGTCTGTCAGCACCCTGTCTGTGGCTCCAACGTTTGTTACCGTGTTAGCCAAGTAAGAGTTTGCTTGTCATTACCATAATAAAACCATCTCCTGTATCATTGTCCGCACAGTCTCTGACCATCGCCTGTATCATTGTCCGCACACAGTCTGGCCATCTCCTGTATCATTGTCCACACACAGTCTCTGACCATTTCCTGAATCATTGTCTGCACATTCTCTGACCGTCTCCTGTATCATTGTCTGCATAGTCTCTGACCGTCTCCTGTATCATTGTCTGCATAGTCTCTGACCGTCTCCTGTATCTTTGCAGTTTCTAACCATCTCCTCTATCATTTTCTGCACAGTCTCTGACCAAATTTATTTCACATTTAGGAGACAGCACCGAGGATAATGAGTAGGCAGCTGCACAATTTGATCTATAGTTGTGTGTGTAATATATATATATCTATATAGATATATCTATATAGAAATATCTATATATATATATAGATATATCTATAGATCTATAGATATATCTATATATATATATAGATATATCTATAGATCTATAGATATATCTATATATAGATATATCTATATATCTATATATATATATATATATATATATACCTGTATATATATATATAGATATATATATGAGAAGAGTGATATCCTATGTTTAATGAAATTTGATTAAAGAATAATTGGTCAGAGAAATTTATAGAAACTGTGAGTTCATAGGATTTAAGGCTGTTAATATATGCATTTATACAGTTAATTTTTATCGCCTATATTATTTTTCCCATTATGGGTGTGAGTGGGGCCTCATGTCTAAGTTTTGCCTAAGGCCTCAGAAAGTCTAGAGCCGCCTTTGATGGCAGCTGCCGAGATCTCCCACTCAAACCCCATATTAATAAAATACAGAATCACATAGGTTACCTCCGGGCCCTCAGGGGCGATCTCCAGCCTATGTAAGCATGCTAACCACTCCTGCCATACCTTGGAGTCCCAGTCGGGGCAGGTAACCCCCTGCTGCTCCGCATCTGGTGCCAGCTCCCGAAACCTGTGCCACTGGAAACGAGACAGAGCGTCAGCCAAGGTGTTCTCAACCCCTGGTAAGTGTACAGCGTAGATGAAAACATTCAATTTCAAGCAGCGCAACGCCAAATGTCTCAGCAACCTGACCACCGGCATAGACTTGGCCGACAATCGGTTAATCACCTGGACGACCCCCAGGTTGTCACAGTTGAGCCGCACCTTCAGGTTACGAAAGGATTCCCCCCATCTTTCCACCGCTACCACAATTGGAAACAGTTCCAGGAGGACAAGGTTCTTCAAGAACCCAGCTTCCCCCCAAGCCTGGGGCCATCGGGCAGCGCTCCAATTTTTTTGAAAGACGGCCCCGTAGCCCGTCGAGCCTGCCGCGTTCATGAATAGTTCAAGATCCCAATTACTAATGGGACCCGACATCCAAAGGGCGCGCCCATTAAATGATTCCAGGAATTCATGCCACACCCGCAAGTCCTCTCTGTGCTCCTTGTTAAGACTCACAAAGTGAGTGGGGGCCTGAACCCCAGCGGTCGCTGCCGACAACCGCTGGCAAAACACCCTACCCATGGGAATTATTCGGCAAGCAAAATTTAGCTTCCCCAATAATGATTGTAGCTGCCGGAATTGCACCTTGTGCCTGCCGATGGTCCCACGCACCTCTGCCTTGAGATTTTCCAATTTGTCCACTGGCAGTTGGCACTCCATTCCAATGGAATCCACTTCAATTCCCAGGAAGACAATGTTAGACATGGGGCCTTCCATTTTGTCCAGAGCTAACGGGACCTCAAATTGCTCCGCTATATGCTGTAACGTCCCTAAGAGGACAGCACAAATATTGGAACCCGGTGGGCCGACGCATAGGAAATCGTCCAGATAGTGAATGATCGAGTTGATCCCAGAGACAGCCCGAACCACCCATTCCAAAAATGAGCTGAACGTTTCAAAGAAAGCGCATGAGATAGAGCATCACATTGGGAGGCAACGATCCACATAGTATGCCCCATTCCATGCGCAGCCCAGCAGCCGAAAACTGTCCGGGTGGACCGGCAAAAGCCGGAAAGCAGATTCAATATCCGCTTTTGCCATCAGTGACCCCCGCCCGTAGCGACACACCCATGATATTGCAGCATCAAAGGAAGTATATGTCACTGCACACTCCTCCGGCGCAATCGAATCATTGACCGACCCACCCTTCGGAAAGAAAAGGTGGTGAATCAATCTGAATTTGTTTGGCTCCTTCTTGGGAACTACCTCCAATGGGGATACCACCAAGCCCGGAAGAGGAACCGAAGTAAAAGGGCCGGACATGCGCCCCAGACTTACTTCTTTCTCTATTATTTCGGAAATCGTCAGATGCAGCAGAGCTGAACGTAAATTCATCGCCATGGGAGGGGCCGCCGTCAATGAGCACGGTATTTTAAAACCAAACGCGAAACCTGATTCTAACAACTGGGCCGCTTTTCGGTCGGGGTACATACTGAGGAAAGGACGCATCCTTTCCACCTGCACCGGCATCATCCCTCTTATTCGCAGGCTCTCCACCACGCCCCTTCCCTCTTCTAAAGCATTTGGACAGTGCGTGAGATCCCCCGCAGCCAGGGCATATGTGCTTAAATCCAGGGCCGATCCTAGATGGGGTGCACGGGGTGCAGTGCACCCAGGCGCCAGAAAGGTGGGGGCGCTGAAGCGCCAGAGTGCTCCCTTCCCTCCTCCTCCTCTTGATTGTGTCCGGCGGCCGCGCTCTCCGCTGGTGTTAAAAGAAGAAAGGCGCCGCCGCCGCTGTGTGTGCGGCTCAAGCCCCTCCCTCCTCCTGTCAGAGAAAGAGAGACATCGGAGGCAGAGCGGTTGGTCTCTGCGTGGAGAGAGACCAGCCGCACAGTGATGTAACGCGCGGGGGGGAGCAGAGGAGCGGTCCGTGCCTGACACATTCTCCTCTGTGTCTCCCACTCCTGCCTGCTTTAAACTGCTCTGCTCTCCACCCGAGCAGCGCGGCTGTCTGCACACTGTTCTCTCCTCTTCAGCTGCCGCCCGGGTGTATATATGTACCCTAATGGGGGGGCTGTACTAATGGAGGGGGGCTGTACTAATGGAGGGGGGCTGTACTAATGGAGGGGGCTGTACTAATGGGGGGGCTGTACTAATGGAGGGGGGGCTGTACTAATAATGGGAGGGGGCTGTACTAATGGGGTCTGTACTAATGGAGAGGGGGTCTGTACTAATGGGGTCTGTACTAATGGAGGGGAGGTCTGTACTAATGGTGGGGGGTCTGTACTAATGGGGGGGTTCTGTACTAATGGAGGGGGGTCTGTCCTGGGGGGTCTGTACTAATGGAGGGGGTCTGTGCTAATGGAGGGGGGGTCTGTACTAATGGAGAGGGGGTCTGTACTAATTAGGAGGGGGGTCTGTACTAATGGGGGGGTCTGTACTAATAGGGGTGGTCTGTCCTGGGGGGTCTGTACTAATGGGGGGGTCTGTACTAATGGGGGGGTATGTACTAATGGAGGGGGGTCTGTACTAATGGAGAGGGGGTCTGTACTAATGGAGGGGGGTCTGTCCTGGGGGGTCTGTACTAATGGAGGGGGGTCTGTACTAATGGAGGGGGGTCTGTACTAATGGAGAGGGGGTCTGTACTAATGGAGGGGGGTCTGTACTAATGGAGGGGGTCTGTACTAATGGAGGGGGGGTCTGTACTAATAGAGGGGATCTGTACTAATGGAGGGGGGTCTGTACTAATGGAGGTGGGGTCTGTACTAATGGAGAGGGGGCCTGTACTAATGGAGAGGGGGGTCTGTACTAATGGGGGGGTCTGTCCTGGGGGGTCTGTGCTAATGGGGGGTCTGTACAAATGGGGGGGTCTGTACTAATGGAGAGGGGGTCTGTACTAATGGAGAGGGGGTCTGTCCTGGGGGGTCTGTACTAATGGAGGGGGGTCTGTCCTGTGGGGTCTGTACTAATGGAGGGGGGTCTGTACTAATGGAGGGGGGTCTGTACTAATGGAGGGGGGGTCTGTACTAATGGAGGTGGGGTCTGTACTAATGGAGAGGGGGTCTGTACTAATAGGGTCTGTACTAATGGAGGGGGGGTCTGTACTAATAGGGGGGTCTGTACTAATGGAGGGGGGTCTGTACTAATGGAGAGGGGGTCTGTCCTGGGGGGTCTGTACTAATGGAGGGGGAGTCTGTCCTGGGGGGTCTGTACTAATGGAGGGGGGTCTATACTAATGGAGGGGGGGTCTGTACTAATGAAGGGGGGTCTGCACTAATGGAGGGGGGGTCTGTACTAATGGAGAGGGAGTCTGTCCTGGGGGGTCTGTACTAATGGAGGGGGGTCTGTACTAATGGAGGGGGGTCTGTACTAATGGAGGGGGGTCTGTACTAATGGAGGGGGGGGTCTGTACTAATGGGGGGGTCTGTCCTGGGGGGTCTGTACTAATGGAGGGGTGGTTTGTCCTGTGGGGGTCTGTACTAATGGAGAGGGAGATCTGTCCTGGGGGGTCTGTACTAATGGAGGGGGGGTTACCTGGGGGGATCTGTATGGGTAAGGTCTGTACTGAGGGAGGGGTTTATACTTAGTGTGGGTTCTGTACTGACGGAGGGGGGTCTATATGTAGTGGAGGGGGGTCTGTACTGAGGGGCGACTATAGTTGGTGGAAGGGGGGTGACCCCAACCCTAGTGAAACCAATGCAGCTGCGGGCTCTCCTTTCCCCCCTCCCTCTCCTTTCCCCCCTCCCTCTCCTCCTGCGTGCTGCTGTACTAGTGAGCGGTGCTTGCCAGCACAGCTGCCTACTATGTTTCTTCCCCCGCCTTCATATCAACCAGGGAGGAAACAGAATAGAAAAAGGAGCAGAGAAGAGGATTGTGGGACATATAGTCCCGAGAACTGGCGGCCCCACTGTAACACGGAAACTGCAGCCCACACAGCATGCTCAGCTGAATGGGAAAGAGAGAGAGAGACAGGAGCCTGGGAAAGTTTTCAGGGAAGTACACCCAGGACTCCAGTGGGAGAGGACAGTGCTGAGAGAACACCATCAGAGAGAGAACCCCGCTGCCCTGCGCCACCAGAGGGAAAGCCACACAGCCTAGCGCCATCGCTGGCATTGAAAGGAATGGAGTCATTGCAGGAATACAGCGGAGTCACCATGGGCAATTCAGAGTGAGCTGACTCCTGATCAGAGGAACCGTTGCTGTATCGCTGGGTCAGGTGAGAGGGCCGATCGGCCAATATGTACTATGTCTGCAGTCTCTGACCATTTCTTGTAGTATGTCTGCAGTCTCTGACCATCTCCTGTACTATGTCTGCAGTCTCTGACCATCTTCTGTAGTATGTCTGCAGTCTCTGACCATCTCTTGTATTATGTCTGCAATCTCTGAGCATCTCCTGTATTATGTCTGCAGTCTCTGATCATCTCCTGTATTATGTCTGCAGTCTCTGATCATCTCCTGTATTATGTCTGCAGTCTCTGACCATCTCCTGTATCATGTCTGCAGTCTCTGACCATCTCCTGTACTATGTCTTCAGTCTCTGATCATCTCCTGTACTATGTCTGCAGTCTCTGATCATCTCCTGTATCATGTCTGCAGTCTCTGACCATCTCCTGTATCATGTCTGCAGTCTCTGACCATCTCCTGTACTATGTCTGCAGTCTCTGACCATCTCCTGTACTATGTCTGCAGTCTCTGACCATCTCCTGTATCATGTCTGCAGTCTCTGACCATCTCCTGTACTATGTCTGCAGTCTCTGACCATCTTCTGTACTATGTCTGCAGTCTCTGATCATCTCCTGTACTATGTCTGCAGTCTCTGATCATCTCCTGTATCATGTCTGCAGTCTCTGACCATCTCCTGTATCATGTCTGCAGTCTCTGACCATCTCCTGTATCATGTCTGCAGTCTCTGACCATCTCCTGTACTATGTCTGCAGTCTCTGACCATCTCCTGTACTATGTCTGCAGTCTCTGACCATCTCCTGTATTATGTCTGCAGTCTCTGATCATCTCCTGTACTATGTTCTTTCTAACAGACTCTCTAACAGAAGCCCTCTTTTTGTGCATCAGAGAGACTCCCCTCCAGGTCTCATTAGTGTACGCTCTTCCTGTATTTTTTTTTTATTGTTAAAAGATCATGGGAGGATCCTAGGGTAACAAAGACTTCTTAGGGGAGCATCTCTGTGTTTGAGTCATTGCCATAGAAACATTTGTAAAGGGGAGGAGTTGGTAAGATGACCACGCCCATGTGGGGACGCCAGAAATATTTCTGCACCCAGGCGGCGGTGACCCTAGGATCGGCCCTGCTTAAATCGACAGTTTGCACCATACTTACATGTGTCCTCGTTAAACTGCCAACAGAAGCCCCATCTCTTGTCGGTCAGTTGTCCTGGAGCTGTGTTACCTCCGACCCCTGCTGTCATAAGCTTCATCCACAGGCTGATATCCTTGTGGTCCCAGCGTAGCGACA
This sequence comes from Aquarana catesbeiana, assembly GCF_042186555.1. Classification (NCBI taxonomy): domain Eukaryota; kingdom Metazoa; phylum Chordata; class Amphibia; order Anura; family Ranidae; genus Aquarana; species Aquarana catesbeiana. The sequence continues at coordinate 176,493,853 of NC_133325.1, read as the reverse complement.
GTCGGACAGCCATCCGCTGTCGAAACTGTTCCTCGTACCGCAGCAATGCTACCCCGCCATACACTTCGGTGCGCCTCACTAATGGCTTCCAAGTATATGAACAAAGGCGAGCAGTGCTCAGGGGCCTTTTCCCCAACCACACTCGCCAAGATGGCGAACGCCTGCAGCAAGTTGGAAAAGATACACGGAATCAGCCTATATCTGCGTTTTTCATCGTCCTCCTTCTTGCTCTCTTCTGGCTTCAATCTGTTGAGATTGACTTTTCTAGGGGCAACAATGTGAATATCTCCACATATTCACCTTTCCAAATTTTTTCTTTTACTGTTTTTACGCTTTTTTCCCCCAGGTGCGGTGTCAGGGCTGAAGCGATCCGGCGGCCGGGAACGGCGCACACGTGGAGTCTCAGGGCCCCCCCGTTTGTCGCTGCTCCACACTCATGCAGTACAGCCGCTACCTGAGCTTGCAGCCAGTCAGCCCCTTGCGCTGCAGGCGCCGCACGCAGCCGCATTATTAGTTCCTCCGTTGCCGCTGTATTCGCCATGCTATAGCGGGGAATGTACCAAGCGGTGGTAGCGTGTGTAATCTTTACTCCCCGCCGCTCACCACTGATGTCACTTCCCCCTTCCTCACAATTTTCCTTCACTGAGCACCTCCCTTGCTGCAGCCACTCCCCTTATCTTAAAGGGGAACTAACTAACAGCGTGACTGTGCAGTCCGCACATGTCATGCTGTCCCTTCGCCGATCCCATCGCTCCTCTGCTCCAGGACTCTCCGGAGTTGTGCACGATCCCATTGTTGATCCCAGCATTTAACCGACCTCCAGGACACACACACCAAAATGAATATAGATCCTTTGAGCACGTTCCCAGGAACAAAACAATTTGAAGGGAGTTGTCCAATGGTTAGTGGGAACAAATTTAAAAGAAAGGGCTTCCATAGTGAAGTATGTCACAGTTTTATTCCAAAAAAACAGATAAAAACAAGATAAAAACAGCAAATTCTTGCAGCTTAGAAATTCATGTGCATGGAAACGCTGTGGTGTGTTCCAGCTGCACTTCAAAAACAGCAGGGATGACGTATCATAATCAAGCACCCTACCGGTTTCATTGGTACACATCAACGTCCCAGGGGTCATGTGATCATGAACGTCAGGTCCGCTTTTATACAAGTCCGCCTGTTAGGGGATGTCCAATCCGGATCAATCCTAAAGTCAAAGAGATACTCGCTGAATTATTCAGAATTTTAGAAGCATATCAACGCCGTTGGGCTCCTGCTGCCTCTTTGCAGCCACTTTGTGTCTAAAAAGGAGAAAAGTGAAAAAACAAATCTTCTGAAATCCTGCCATCTTGTGGACAAACAACAAATAGCAGGGAACAAAAATATCACTACCATCTAGTGGCCAGAAAGAGAGAATAAAAAAAAAAAAATTCAAAAGAAAAAATTCATATTTGTATACTGCCATCTTGTGGGGAATGAGGAGATATTTTACATTGTTTAAATTTTTTTAAATATGAGAAAAAAAATTATAAAATGTATTTAAAAATATATAATATTTAAAAAATATATACTTCACTATGGAAGCCCTTTCTTTTTAATTTTTACCCACTAACCATTGGACAACTCCCTTCAAATCGTTTTGTTCCTGGGAACGTGCTCAAAGGATCTGGATTCATTTTGGTGTGTGTGTCCTGGAGGTCGGTTAAATGCTGGGATCAACATTGGGATCATGCACAACTCCTGCAGAATATACCCATATGTGCTTTATGACTACCTGTAATAGGGGTCATGGAAGCGTGATGAGTAGGATGTGTGACAGGTGATGGTGGTGGAAGATATTTCAGTCAAATTTACCTACTGTTCACTGTTCAGCAGGGATTTGAAGACTGTGTACAATATCTGAAGAATTTGATACATTGGCTGAAGACTTTGATGCATTGTTTGAATATTCACTATTTGCACTACTGAACTTATTTTGTGTTTGGACTTTTTATACACATATTATTATATTATCATGTTGGTGCTCAGTTGAAACCACTTTTTGCATGTTTGCACTTTATTAGGGAAGGAGCGTGGTTTAATCAATTTAGTATTGATTTGTACTTATCCATTTTTCTTTTATACAACGTGCTGCTCCTTACCAACTTTCACCTGTTTAATTATTCTAGTTGCACTAATTACTAATTATCCTTCCACTTTGCGCTGGTTCTGGTGATGAAAGGTTTGTAAGGGCTCATTCATACTAGCGGTTGGGGGGGTTGCAAAACCCCACGGTTGAGTTGCATTTTTACCCCCCATCACTACCCTGCAGAGGCAGCGGCCAGGGGTGCACACATACCAAAGGAATTATACCCCCTGTTGCTTTCAGCAGGCACTTCCGCCTACGGAACGTGATACATTCAAGTGGATGGCGCTACGTTGCAGCATACTAGTGCAGGATTCAAGCAGGCAGTGAGAAGGTGACTGCCTGTCAAATGCTCTCTGAATAACAGTCTGAACCCGGATAGCTGTCCAGACAGCCAAACTAGTGTAAATGAGGCCTAAAATATTGCTGGTCAAGCTGCTCTTATACAAGCTGACACACACACACATGAACAAGGCCTGACAAAAAGATATTTTAAATTTAAAGGTAAAGTATATAATCCACACTGATGAACCTGAAATCAAATTTCTGGTAATTTACAGCATAGAGTATAAATTATTATACAGTACAATTATGCACTTTGAAAGCTTGTTCATGTGTGGTGACTGGTGCTTTTCTGCACTGGACAAATGGCAGTCACCACAAGGGCACATAGAAAATAATTGTTTTTCTTTGTCCCTATTCAAACTACAATGCTGGTGTGATATATGGTGCAGTGCAGTGCAGAAAAATGAAAAATGCAGGCATGCTGCATTTCTTCACATCTCAGTAGATGGCACCATATGTCACTGCGCTACTGTGCGGAGACCCTTCAAAAAAAGTAAAAAAAAAAAACTGAAAAAAAGGAAACCGTGCAATGTGCTAAAACACGCAACATACCAGCTTCCCACACAATAAAATGCTGCCTGCTTCTGTGCAGACTAGTGTGATCAAGCTCCAAGGCCTTGGTAAAGGGCTGCTAAAGATGCATGGCTGAGCGGTGTTTTTACTGTCCCCAACTGCTCCCCATTAAGTTGCAAAGGGGTGAACATATACCTCATCCGCAATGCTTTGCATTGCAGCTCTGCAAAAACAACCCCCTATCGTGCTAAATGGGGCCATACTGCAAATGCCCCACAACCATGTTGCACTTTTTTTAGGGGCTATAACAGGCGGTGAAGAGGCAAAATAACATCTCCTCAAGGTCTGTCAAACACCCTCTGAAAAATGATCCACTGTGGATCGCTGTCCAGAGGGTGCTGCATGTATAAATAAGTCCTAAAGCATTGTTATCTGTTCCTTTCCTTCATACTTCAATAAAAACATGAGATGATATTACTTACCCGGCTGTTGAGTTTTTTTATAGTAACACAATGACCGTAGTAAGGAAGTTCACAGTGGACTTTGTCTTCTGATATGAGTAAGAGGGTTTGGTTCCTATAAACACGTTGAATGCAGTAGGAGGATCTGTGTTGACACACACAAGCGTATTCAACAGCAGTGAAAGGTCATGATGATATGCACATTTTAGTAACCAATAGCAACAGATTTGATGTCCTTTTTGTAGCCTGCAAGTGTATTCCCTAAGCTTTATAGGACCACATGGATCAGAATTGCAAATAATTCCAGTGTATATTTATTAAAGTGTATGTGTATCTCAACAGTACTGTGTCCTATTGGCAAAATATCCCTTCACTTCCTTGCACTTCATTGGCTATCCCAGAGGCAAAGCAGGATGTCAGAGGAATATCCTCTAATGCCGCGTACACACGGTCGGACTTTTCAGCTACAAAAGTCCGACAGCCCGTCCGACAGACTTTCGACAGACTTTTGGCGGACTTTCAACTGACTTTCTAACAACCGGATTTACCTACACACGATCACACCAAAGTCCGACGGATTCGTACGTGACAACGTACATCGGACTAAAATAAGGATGTTGATAGCCAGTAGCCAATAGCTGCCCTAGCGTTGGTTTTTGTCCGTCAGACTAGCATACAGACGAGCGGATTTCTGGGTCCGGCGGAGTTACGACGTAAAGATTTGAAGCATGTTCCAAATCTAAAGTCCGTCAGATTTGCGACTGTAAAAGTCCGCTGAAGGTCCGGTGAAGCCCACATGCAATCGGATTGTCCGCCGGATTTGGTCCGTCGGCGTCCGTCAGACAAGTCCGGTCGAAAAGTCCGACTGTGTGTAGGCGGCATAAGGGCTCATTTACACTTGTGGTTGGAGGGCGGTAAAAAAATGTTGGTTGAGCTTTGTTTTTAATGTCCACCTTCAAGCTGCTAAGGTAGCCAGAAGGCCACAGCAAGGGTGATCCCCCATCGCATTTGGCGTGCAGTACTGTCTGTTGAACGTGACCTATTCAAGTGAATAAGGCCACACTGTAAACACCCTGCATCCATGTGAAATGTGTGCAGTTGTGGTGGTAAAAGCATTTTCAGGGTTAAATTAGGCGATGGGGAGGTGACATATCCAGTGCAGATCGCTTCTTAGAGGGGCGGCAAGGATGCCACTATAGTGCTACTAGATTAGTGCAAGCAAATCTATGTTTGACTCATGGTAACTGTATGAGTCTGTAATTGGGTCAGGGTTTACTACAGGTCTAGTTGGATGACTCACAGAGGCAGGTCTCTGGTAGAGTTGAGCCAACCCCTGTCTCCCCCCTCCCAGGTCGGTTTGCACCAGAACTCCCAAACATGTAAAAAGTTCGGACCCGAACCGAGGACCCTATTAACCGCTTCAGCCCCGGAAGATTTTACCCCCTTCCTGACCAGAGCACTTTTTGCGAATCGGCACTGCGTCGCTTTAACTGACAATTGCGCTTTCGTGCGACGTTGCACCCAAACAAAATTGACGTCCTTTTTTTCCCACAAATAGAGCTTTATTTGGTTGTATTTGATCACCTCTGTGGTTTTTATTTTTTGCGCTATAAACAAAAAAGTGCAACAATTTTGAAAAAAAAAGCATTATTTTTTTACTTTTTTGCTATAATAAATATCCCCAAAAATATATAAAAAAAGCTATTTTTTTCCTCAGTTTAGGCCGATATATATTCTTCTACATATTTTTGGTAAAAAAAATTGCAATAAGCGTATATTGACTGGTTTGTGCAAAAATTATAGCGTTTACAAAATAGGGGATAGTTTTATGCCATTTTTATTATCAACTTTTTTTTACTAGTAATGGCGGCGATCTGCGATTTTTATCGGGACTGCGACATTATGGCAGACACATCGGATAATTTTGACATATTTTTGGGACCACTGGCATTTTTACAGCAATCAGTGCTATAAAAATGCATTGATTACTGTAAAAATGCAGGTAGTATCTGCTGACTAGCGACTTTCCATCCCTGCAGGGATTGGGCTGCAGCAATTTAGGGTTGTGTTTCCAGCGTTAGGGCACACACCCCCCCCCCTTGAGAAAGTGTATACACGAAATGTACATAAGTGGTGGAGCCTAACACTGGCTGCCTGTTTGGATGTTACTGAGATGTTGATTGAGCCAGGAGAGCTGTGGAGGTTGTAGTTACTGGCGGCCGGCAGTACACTTTCTTTCCTGTGCTTATCCTATCTGTACCTTGGAATATTTACTTTTAGCCGCTGTTTACTTGACTCTTATATTCAATGGTGATGAATAAATGTAATGGGGTGTTTTTACACTATGTGAGTTTCTCTTTATTATGCTGACAACCAGCTGAGGATGTATGTAGAGCTGAAGGAAGATAAAGTGCAAGTCTCTGGGATCACAGTCCTACTGGGAGACATACAAGCTGTACTTGCCTTATTTTTAATGCCCTGTACACGAGAGCGGTTTTGCAGTCGGAATAAACTCTGAAGGTTTCTCCGACGGAATTCCGATGGGATTCCGCTCAAGCTGTCTTGCATACACACGGTCACACCAAAGTCCGACCACCACGTACGACAGTACTAGAAAAAGGAAATGCAATAGCCAGTAGCCAATAGCTTCCATCTCGTACTTGCTTCAGAGCATGCATCATTTTTGGTAGGTCGGAACAGCATACAGACGAGCGGTTTTCCCGACAGTAATTAGATCCGTCGGAAAAATTTAGAACATGTTCTCTATCTAAGTCCGTCAGAATTTTCGACGGAAAAAGTCCGATGGGGCATACACACGGTCGGAATATATGATGAAAAGCTCCCATCGGACTTTTTCTGATGGACATTCCGCTCGTGTGTACGGGGCATTAAAGGAAAGGCATAAACTTTTGGAAAGGGCAGTTGCTGGTGACGGGCACGGATTTTGAAATTCTTATGATTTGGAAGATTCACTGGGTGGTGATGGAATGTTTCAGTCAATTTACCACTGGACATTTTATTTGAAAGGCAATGGAGAGTGGTGGTGGAAACCTCTAGTGATAGAATATTGTAGTCAATTCACCATCAGACTTTTTTAAACTTGATTGCATATTGAAATTGGTGGTAGAAACCTCTAGGCCTTTTGATATTTTTTTTTTTTTTTTTTTTTTTTTTTTTTTAGGGCATATCATCACTTTTGGGGTTTGTTGTATATCTATTGTACTTGATATATGTTCAGTGCTGGGACAAGGTTATCTAGAGCCCAGGGCGAACATTCCAAAGTGTGCCGCCCCGCCCCAAGATGTATGAGCATTATGTGTCAGCAAAAATCCCCCCCCTAAAATTTAACACAAATCTGCATGCTTACCCCCTACACATAGATTCCTCCTCCTCCCAGGACAAATTCCCCCCGACTGAAATCCCCCTGACCCAGCACAAATGTTTGCACCTCATCTCCCAAAGCAAATGCCCCCCCCCCAAAAAAAAACACCCCCCCCAGAACAAATCTTCTACCCCTCAAATACACATCGTCTCCCCCCCCCCCTCCACTCTAAATCCCCGCTCCCAGCACAAATCCCCCCAGCTCAAATACTCCCCCCCACCCCCCAAAAAAAAATTCCCATCCTAGCACAAATACTGCCCAATCATCCTTACTAGCACAACCCCCCCCCCACAAAAAAATGCTCCCCCTTACCATATCACCTCTAGCACAAACCCCCCAAATAGCACAAATCCCCTTCTCCCATCCTCCAACTCAACAAAAATCCCCCTAAATCACCACTCACAGTACTTCTACCCAAATTTCCCCTCCTAGAACAATTCTTACCCCATGCCGCCTCCCAACACAGATCCCCCCCATCTCCTCACAGTCCTCCCCCCCACTTCACCTGATGCCACAGTGCCCCGGGCAGCCGTCCCTCCTGCCCACCCCTTGTCCCAGCCCTGTATATGTCATATCACATTTATAATTGTGTGGGGGAGTGTAAAATATGCTTTCAGCATTGTATAATTTATTTATTTATTTTTTCTGGACAGATTGGCCAATTAAAGGAAGATGAAAAAACAGATCTAATGGCAGGTTCAATAGGTAATAAAACGACTATATATCTATTATATTTGATATATGTTATATCACATTTATAAGTGTGTGGGGCATTTATTATATGCTTTCAGCACTGTATAATTTGTTTTTTATTTATTTTTTTTTCTGGACAGCTTAGTCTGTTAAAGGAAGCTGAAAAAACTGATCTAATGGCAGATTCAACAGGTAATAAAACTATGTTACAAGGGGAATGGGACTGCTGTTTGATTGTATATTTCCACCCTAAATGTGACAAGTATGCCAGTTTTCTAGCTGAGCCCTTATCACTGAATGTGAGATAAAATAGTAACTGCCAAAAGCATTTACTAGGACTATTGGTTTGTCTCATACTAGTGCTTGCTGGAAACTGCATCTAAATACACAAATAGGGACTGTCATATTTACACCATTGCTATCATCTATTATATTGAAGTAAAAATACTAAGGGGGTTATTTACTAAAGGCAAATCCACTTTGCACTGCAAGTGCACTTGAAAGTGCAGCTGCTGTAGATCCGAGGGGGACATGCAAGGAAAATAAAAAACAGCATTTTTGCTTGTACATGATTTGATTATAAAATCAGCAGAGCTTCCCCTCTTTTCAGATCTTCCCCTCAGATCTAAAGCGACTGCACTTCCAAGTGTACTTGTAGTGCACAGCGGATTTGCCATTAGTAAATCAACCCCTATGTGACATTACTATAAAAAGAATACATTTAGGCTCCATGCACACTCAATGCGTTTTTTTGTAATCTAAAAAAAGGCTGGAAAAATTGCTAGATAAAAAATGCTGGTAATAGCTTTTTGTAGTAGTGTTTTAGCAGCGTTTTAGAAGTGTTTAGGAGCATTAGCATTTTATTAGCATTTTTGCAGTAAAAGGGGAAGGAAAAGCTAAAAAAATGTTTCTAGTAGTGTTTACACTCCAAGAAACTCGACAAACTCGACAAAAAAAAAAAAAAAATTCTTTTAGATGCCGAAGCTCAAAAAACGAAAAAACGCTAATAGCCTAAAGTAGTGTGCATAGACACATAGGGGGAGATTTACTAAAACTGGTGCACTCAGAATCTGGTGCAGCTGTGCATGGCAGCCAATCAGCTTCTAATTTCAGCTTGTTCAATTAGGCTTTGGCAATAAAACCTGGAAGCTGATTGGTTTCTTTGCAGAGTTGCACCAGATTTTGCACTCTCCAGCTTTAGTAAATAACTCCCACAGAACAACACTATGGGGGTTATTTACGAAATGCAAATTCGCTTTGCACTACAAGTGCAAAGTACACTTGAAATTGCACTGAAAGTGCCCTTGGAAGTGCAGTCGCGGTAAATCTGAGGGGAAGATCTGAAATGAGGGGAAGTTCTGCTGATTTTATAATCCAATCATGTGCAAGCTAAAATGCTGTTTTTTATTTTCCTTGCATTTCCCCCTTTCAGATCTACAGTGACTGCAATTCCAAGTGCACTTGTAGTGCAGAGTGGATTTTCCTTTCGTAAATAACCCCCAATGTGTAACTATGTGGTATTTGCATACAATCTGAGAAATAAAGTACCTTTGTGCAGTAGCTACGCTTAGGTGACTAGCTTTCCTGTGTATTTCTCCTCCAAGCTGCAAGTCTAGTTCCTGGCACACTCTGTTTATCAGCACACTCTCTGCTGATAAACATAGTCACAGTCAGTAGGTGGTGACACAGTTTTGCAGTCTGTGCTACATTTTGTTACAGCAGTGAATTTAAAAAGAACTAGAAACAAGTACTGTACTTAGAATAATTTTTTAAATAATACATTCATAACATATTCAGTATTACCACCATTTAGGTAATTTCCAGTTCAATACATCTTGTGTTTATAAACAGCTAATCACAATATTTTTTAAATAATAATTTCATTACTTTGTATTCAGTATTAACACAGTGGGGGTTATTTACTAAAGGAAAATCCACTTTGCACTGCAAGTGCACTTGGAAGTAAATTCGCTGTAGATCTGAGGGGGATATCCAAGGAAAATAAAAAACAGCATTTTAGCTTGTATATGATTGGATGATAATATCAGCAGAGCTTCCACTCATTTCAGATCTACCCCTTAAATTTAGGGCGACTGCACTTCCAAGTACACTTGCAGTGCAAAGTGGATTTGCCTTTCGTAAATAACCCCCAGTATGCCTATTTCCTGTTAAATAAATGATGTTGCGTCTAAAGGTCAGCTAGAAGGTGTTGTTTTTTTAATAGTTTGTGCCTTTTATTGAAGAGAAATTTAAAGGTACCTTTCACCTCGGTGACAAGGTCTGCTTATTTAAGGTACCCCCCTTTTGTGTCCTACACACAATGGGAATATCGGACGAATGATCCTCTTTTTTTTTTTTTTTGCATGCTAGTCTCATATCAAAATAAATAGGTTACTAGAGTTACGAAAATTCTCATAAGACAGAATACAACTTCCTGCAATGATGTAAAGTATTGTATTGTAATGTATTCTTTTGTCTCTAAGCATGCGCAGTCTCATTCACTCAACTTTTTATGGATGAATACTGTACTGATTAAATAAAAATTGTTCATTCTGTTATTGTACAAGAAAAGCTGTGTACTAACAATCAGATTATCGGACAATCGCGCCGAAGCCTTTTTTTTTTTTTTTTGGGGTCCGATTTTCTCATTGTGTATACTAGGCATTAACCTTTTGGAGGGAAGGAAAGGTGGGGTAGTTTGATAATATACTTGCCTTTTCCATACTTCCAGAGTGCTGTGGGTGGCATCATCTTTCTGCTGACAAGATCCCCAGAAACACTGAGTAGCCCAAATCTTGCAAGAAAATACTGCAGCACAGTGCAGGATCATCTTGTTGCAAGATGTGGACTATTCAGCATTCTCTGAGATCTAACCAGAAGGAGGATGATGTCACCCTTGCCTAGGTTCTGTGGGAGTGAGGCTAATCAACATTCTTCAAGGTCTGGGCTGGAAGGAGGATGGCATCACCCTCACCTAAGTGCTGCGGGAGGAAGCCAAGATCTGGGCTACTCAACATTCTTTGAGATCTGGCAGGAAGGAGGATGGCATTACCCTTACCTAGGTGCTGTGGGAAGAAGCAGGGATTTGGGCTTCTCAACATTCTTCAAGATCTGGCTGGAAGGAGAATGGCATCACCCTCATCTAGGTGCTTTGGGAAGAAGCCAAGATTTGGGTGCTCAAAATTTTTCGAGATCTGGCCAAAAGGAGGATGACGTCACCCTTGCCTAGGCTCTGCAGGAGGAAGCTGGGGAAAGACAACTATAATATCTACTGTAACTTTTTTCCCCATAGTTTTTTTTCCCCTTTTGCTCTTACATCCTGCATTTTGGATTTGGCGACATCTTAAATAAGCAGACCTTATCACTGAAGTGAATAGTCTGCCTTAGGAGAGGTGAGAAGATTTATGGATCAGCAGACAAGTGACCAGCTAAAGGACAATGTTGTGTTTTGCTTACACAATTATTTTCCTTACCCTACAGTACAGATACAAAGAGTAAAGCTGGCCATACATTTTGCTAATTTTGGCCATTTCCCCATGAACCGGCTTAAAATTTCTCAGTGGGTGTCCCTGTTGGCACCCTCCCAACCAACATGCCTCAATTGAGAAATCGAAGGAGCTGGGTGGAAAACTGTCATCCAAACACCAGTCAGATGCAGGCACTGTTTGGGTATTTTGACATCTGGCAAGGCTGGCTGTCAAAATATAGTAGCCACAAAAGGAAATTCTTCCATCCATCCTATGTAGCATGTGTGTGTTATCAGTTTAAAGCAGACCACAAGATAAGAAACTCATGTTTTTCTGTACTCATTCAATGCATGAAGGGTAGATGGCAATCTCTTAAGATGACCATACATGGGTTGAAAATCCAGCTGGCTCAGCAGGGACGAGTTAAGATTTCAATCCATGCATGGTCGTTGTGGTTGCACAACCGCCCTGTTAAAAAAAACTGCTTGATCTGCGTATTCTGATGGCAGGGAAGTCTCCCCACTGTCGCAATGCAATGATACACCAGGGAGGATTCCCACATCCACGTTGAATGTGTGGATGGGAAAATCGGGTCATTTTTTTCCCTTCAACCTGCTGGTAGAACAAAAAAAACTGACTTCTCTATGGCCAGCCTTCCGCCAGCTATTGTTGGCTAGATCAGTCAACAACCTAATTTCTATAGGACAGCCTCTGACAGCTCTGCAAACCACTGTCAGAAGGCAAAGTGATTGTCCCACCCTGATCCAACAGCCCAGTGTGATGTTTAGCAGATATACAGTGCCTTGAAAATGTAATTTTGTCATGCTACAACCAAAAAGTTAAATGTATTTTATTGGGATTTTATGTGATAGACAACACAAAGTGGCACATAATTGTGAAGTGGAAAGAAAATGATAAATGGTTTTCAAACTTTTTTACAAAGCTGATTACCGGCATCTCCGTGTTTACATGTGACCGGCTGTGATTGGACACAGCCGATCACATGGTTAAAGAGCCACAGCCACGTCTCTCGGCAGAGATCGGGGTTCTGCCATGTCCTAGCAACATGGCGTGGCCGCGGTCGCTGCGCTGCATGCTCCCCGGGGGTGCGTGAGAGCTGCCGTTCTGGGCGCCGTCATAAAAAAACAACAAAGGAACAAAACAACAAGAGAAATAGCCCTGGGACTTTAGATGAGGTGAGAGAGGTTTAGCCAATGTTCACAGCGAACACTGTGACAAAATCAATTTATTCATTTCAAAATGTTATGTGACGAAGTGGCAACAACAATGATTGTGAGTTACCCAGCATAATAGCCAATGTACACAACACAGATGAAAGTAAATATACAAAGATTTATTACAAGTGTTATACATCAATGAGCAACAATAAAACTTGAAAGATGCTAGGTCAGTAAATACACATACACAATAAGAAAATAAAATGTACATACATGTGGACAGGAAAGTATGTAGACATAATGCAGACATCAATAATACCCAGCATGTACCAGCATAATACAAGCATCAATAAAGCCCTATGCCAGGCATGTCCAAAGTCCGGCCTGCGGGCCAATCGCGGCCCGCGGTCCGGTTTCGGACGGCCCGCCTGGTAATTTTGACATATATATCTTTTGTGGCCCCCAACGAATCCCCGAGCGCCGGGGGCCATAAAAGATAGATATGCTGGCTGCCTTGGAGGGGGCGGGACAAGCGCCGTACAGGATACAGGAGAATTTCCTGTTTACACGGCGTCCTGTGTAAAAGGAAGTCCCGTCTCCTGCGCTGCCATTGGACAATTGTTTTGTCCATCATAGGAGGCGGGACTTTCAATTAAAGAGGCCGCCGTGTAAACAGGAATTTCTCCTGTATATCTGTTGGCGCTCGTCCCGCCCCCTCCCTGTCTCCTCCAAGGCTGCAGATGGACATGAATCAGGCTGCACTGACAGCAATGGTGAGTCTGCATTCATGTCAATGTGGTGGGGGCTGCCGTATTTATGTCAATGTGGTGGGGGCTGCATTCATGTCAATGTGGGGGCTGCATTCATGTGAATGTGGTGGGGGCTGCATTCATGTGAATGTGGTGGGGGCTGCATTCATGTCAATACGGTGGGGGCTGCATTCATGTCAATACGGTGGGGGCTGCATTCATGTCAATGTGGTGGGGGCTGCATTCATGTCAATACGGTGGGGGCTGCATTCATGTCAATACGGTGGGGGCTGCATTCATGTCAATACGGTGGGGGCTGCATTCATGTCAATACGGTGGGGGCTGCATTCATGTGAATGTGGTGGGGGCTGCATTCATGTGAATGTGGTGGGGGCTGCATTCATGTCAATACGGTGGGGGCTGCATTCATGTCAATACGGTGGGGGCTGCATTCATGTTAATGTGGTGGGGGCTGCATTCATGTTAATGTGGTGGGGGCTGCATTCATGTCAATACGGTGGGGGCTGCATTCATGTCAATACAGTGGGGGCCACATTCATGGCAATGGAGTGGGGGCCGCAGATGGGCACTGATTAGGCTGCATTGATGGGCACTGACCCTTATTTTGCTTCACAGTTCTTTATTTAAAATTTAAGATTTTTTTTCCTGAAACTTCATTTTTAAAGTGAAGGTGCGTGTTATAAGCAGATTAAATCCGGTATATCCAAATAACACGCCCAAGCTCATCTATTCACCACACACAGCACAAAGGCAAGAGAATTCTTGTTGGGCCGTGTATTAGTGCTCGGATGGACACACTTAGACCAAATTTTAATGGTTTAAGAATGTCAGGCAAAATGGTCGGCCCTCAAGCATGTTCTATTCATCAAATCTGGCCCTCTTGGAAAAAAGATTGGACACCCCTGCCCTATGCATTTCGCGAGACCCTGCTCGCTTCTTCATTGGTGGATGCATGAATGTTGTATCGAATGGCTGAGATAAATCACCAAACGCTGGATAATAAGATGGCGGTTGTTTAGTGCATCCAGCTCGGGAGCTGAGGAGGTGGAACAAACAAAAGCCACAACAAGGGAACATCCGGAGGATCAGCATGGTCTGGATAGGGGTATTTCTTACTGCGGTCTCCACTTGGCCCCTTGAAAATCATGTCTTGAAAATTTCTCAATGGAGTGAAAAATATCCAATGGTTGTCAGTTTGTTCTTAGAGATGTGACCGCTCTATCCAATCGTCAAGTTGTGAATCAGAATCCCAGCCGTGCTGAACGTCCAGATATAACCACAAAGGGGCCCGAAAGCTACGCCCCCAGCATTATGTACGGGCGGTGACACATGGGCGTCCATAAGACATCCACCATCAAAGGGGGTGCACAGATGCAGCCGTCATATAACGTCCACCCAGAATGAAGGCCGCACCGCCCTGCTGTCATTTGACGGTGAGCGGGCAGCAAGTGGTTAAAAAAGTGTCAGTTATTTTTTTGCTCATCATGAGATAAAAAAAACAAAAAAAGGTCATATTACTCTACACTGTGAAGTTATTGGCTGAGCCAATATAAGAAAAAAAAATGGTCACATGACTCTGCCTGTGATGTTATCGGCTGGGCCAATATAAATAGGCGCAGGGAAGGCAGACAGCAGAAGCTGAGAGATCACTGACCAGTGAAGACGTGTTTTTTATCTCTCCTGAGATTTTTCTTGCAATTTTATTGGAAAAAGGAAGGGCAGCTATGGCAGGAGGTATCAGTGACCAGCCTGCAGATACCCCAACCAAAAAGCCCCCCAAAATGAAGAGGACCCAGGCATTTGTGCACGGCTGTTTCAGAGTCATTGTTGGATGTTTCGGTATTGTGCTGCACAGTTGCTTGGAGCTCCCATACAGAAGTATTGTGCTGCACAGTTGCTTGGAACTTCCATAGAGATATTTTACTGCACGGTTGCTCGGCACTCCCATACAGATGTATTGTGCTGGACAGTTGCTCGGCACTTCCATAAAGAAGTATTGCGCTGCACAGTTGCTTGGCACTCCCATACAGAAGCATTGTGATCCACAGTTGCTTGGACTCCGATAGAGATATTTTACTGCACAGTTGCTTGGACTCCCATACAGAAGTATTGTGCTGCACAGTTGTGCTGCACAGTTGCTCAGCAGTCCCATAGAGATATTGGGCTGCAGTTGCTTGGCACTATTATACAGAAGTATTGTGCTGCACAGTTGATAGGCACTGCCATACAAAGATATTGTGATGCACAGTTGCTTGACACTCCCATACAGAGATATTGTGCTGCACAGTTGCTCGGCACTCTCATACAGCAGTATTGTGATGCACAGTTGCTCGGCACTCCCATACAGAGATATTGGGCTGCACAGTTGCTTGGAAGTCCCATACAGAAGTATTGTGAGGCGTAGTTGCTTGGAAGTCCCATACAGAGATATTGCGCTGCACAGTTGCTCGGCACTCCTATGCAGAGATATTGGGCTGCACAGCTGCTCGGCACTCCCATGCAGAGATATTGGGCTGCACAGTTGCTTGGCACTCTCATACAGAGATATTGGGCTGCACAGTTACTCGACACTCCCATGTAGATATTGGGCTGCACAGTTTCTCTGCACTCCTATGCATAGATATTGGGCTGCACAGTTGCTCCTCACTCCTATGCAGATATATTGGGCTGCACAGTTGCTCAGTACTCCCATGCATGGATATTGGGCTGCACATTTGCTCAACATTCACATACAGAGGTATTTGGCTGCACAGTTGCTCGGCACTCCCATACAGAGATATTGGGCTGCACAGTTGCTTGGAAGTCCCATACAGAAGTATTGTGAGGCGTAGTTGCTTGGAAGTCCCATACAGAGATATTGCGCTGCACAGTTGCTCGGCACTCCTATGCAGAGATATTGGGCTGCACAGCTGCTCGGCACTCCCATGCAGAGATATTGGGCTGCACAGTTGCTCGGCACTCTCATACAGAGATATTGGGCTGCACAGTTACTCGACACTCCCATGTAGATATTGGGCTGCACAGTTTCTCTGCACTCCTATGCATAGATATTGGGCTGCACAGTTGCTCCTCACTCCTATGCAGATATATTGGGCTGCACAGTTGCTCAGTACTCCCATGCATGGATATTGGGCTGCACATTTGCTCAACATTCACATACAGAGGTATTTGGCTGCACAGTTGCTCGGCACTCCCATACAGAGATATTTTACTGCACAGTTGCTCAGCACTCCCATACAGAAGTATTGTGCTGCACAGTTGCTTGAAGCTCCCATACAGAAGTATTGTGCTGCACAGTTGCTTGGAACTCCCATACAGAGAAATTGGGCTACACAGTTGCTCGGCACTCCCATAGAGATATTTTACTGCACAGTTGCTCGGCACTCTCACACAGACGTATTGTGCTGCACAGTTGCTCAGAACTTCCATACAGAAGTATTGTGCTGCACAGTTGCTTGGAAGTCCCATACAGAAGTATTGTGATGCACAATTGCTTGGAAGTCCCATACAGAAATATTGGGCTGCACAGTTGCTAGGCACTCTCATACAGAGATATTGTGATGCACAGTTGCTGGGCACTCCCATACAGAAGTATTGGGCTGCACAGTTGCTTGGCACTCCTATGCAGAAGTATTGTGCTGCACATTTGCTCGGGACTTCCATACAGAAATATTGTGATGCACAGTTGCTCGGCACTCCCATACAGGAGTATTGTGCTACACAGTTGCTCGGCACCCCCATACAGAAGTATTGTGCTGCAAAGTTGCTCGGCACACCCATACAGATGACATTGGGCTGCACAGTTGCTCGGCACTCGTATACAGAAGCATTGTGCTGCACAGTTGCTTGGAACTCCCATAGAGATAAATTGGGCTGCACAGTTGCTCGGCACTCCCTTGCAGAGATATTTTACTGCGCAGTTGCTCGGCACTCCCATACAGACATATTGCTCGGCACTCATATACAGAAGTATTGTGCTGCACAGTTGCTTGGAACTCCCATACAGAAGTATTGAGCTGCACAGTTGCTTGGCATTCCTATGCAGAGGTATTGGGCTGCACAGTTGCTCGGCACTCCCATACAAAGATATTTTACTGAAGAGTTGCTCGGCACTCCCATACAGACGTATTGTGCTGCACAGTTGCTTGGCACTCCCATACAGAAGTATTGTGCTGCACAGTTGCTTGGAAGTCCCATACAGAAGTATTGTGATGCACAGTTGCTTGGAAGTCCCATACAGAAATATTGGGCTGCACAGTTGCTAGGCACTCTCATACAGAGATATTGTGATGCACAGTTGCTCGGCACTCCCATACAGAAGTATTGTGCTGCAAAGTTGCTCGGCACACCCATACACATGACATTGGGCTGCACAGTTGCTCGGCACTCGTATACAGAAGTATTGTGCTACACAGTTGCTCGGCACCCCCATACAGAAGTATTGTGCTGCAGAGTTGCTCGGCACAACCATACACATGACATTGGGCTGCACAGTTGCTCGGCACTCGTATACAGAAGTATTGTGCTGCACAGTTGCTTGGAATTCCCATACAGATAAATTGGGCTGCACAGTTGCTCGGCACTCCCTTGCAGAGATATTTTACTGCACAGTTGCTCAGCACTCCCATACAGACGTATTGCTCGGCACTCATATTCAGAAGTATTGTGCTGCACAGTTGCTTGGCACTCCCATACAGAAGTATTGTGCTGCACAGTTGCTTGGAACTCCCATACAGAAGTATTGTGCTGAACAGTTGTTTGGAACTCCCATACAGAAGTATTGAGCTGCACAGTTGCTTGGCATTCCTATGCAGAGGTATTGGGCTGCACAGTTGCTCGGCACTCCCATACAAAGATATTTTACTGAAGAGTTGCTCGGCACTCCCATACAGACGTATTGTGCTACACAACTACTCGGCACTCCCATACAGAAGTATTGAGCTGCACATTTGCTCGGGACTTCCATACAGAAATATTGTGATGCACAGTTGCTCGGGACTCCCAAAGAGATATTTTTTTGCACAGTTGCTCGGCATTTGTATACAGAAGTATTGTGCTGCACAGTTGCTTGGCACTCCCGTACAGAAGTATTGTGCTGCACAGTTGCTTGGAACTTCCATACAGAGAAATTGGGCTGCACAGTTGCTTGGCACTCCCTTTCAGAGATATTTTACTGCGCAGTTGCTCGGCACTCCCATACAGAGGTATTGCTCGGCACTCATATACAGAAGTATTGTGCTGCACAGTTGCTTGGAACTCCCATACAGAAGTATTGTGCTGCACAGTTGCTTGGAACTCCCATACAGAGAAATTGGGCTGCACAGTTGCTCGGCACTCCCATAGAGATATTTTACTGCACAGTTGCTCGGCACTCCCATACAGACATATTGTGTTGCACAGTTGCTCGGCACTTCCATACAGAAGTATTGTGTTTCGCAGTTGCTCGGCACTCCCATAGAGATATTGGGCTGCAGTTGCTCGGCACGCTTATACAGAAGTATTGTGCTTCACAGTTGCTTGGCACTCCCATACAAAGATATTGTGCTGCACAAATGCTCGGTACTCCCATACATAAGTATTGTGCTGCACAGTTGCTCGGCACTCTCATACAGAGATATTGTGATGCACAGTTGCTCGGCACTCCCATACAGAAGTATTGGGCTGCACAGTTGCTTGGCACTCCTATGCAGAAGTATTGTGCTGCACATTTGCTCGGGACTTCCATACAGAAATATTGTGATGCACAGTTGCTCGGCACTCCCATACAGGAGTATTGTGCTACACAGTTGCTCGGCACCCCCATACAGAAGTATTGTGCTGCAAAGTTGCTCGGCACACCCATACAGATGACATTGGGCTGCACAGTTGCTCGGCACTCGTATACAGAAGCATTGTGCTGCACAGTTGCTTGGAACTCCCATACAGATAAATTGGGCTGCACAGTTGCTCGGCACTCCCTTGCAGAGATATTTTACTGCGCAGTTGCTCGGCACTCCCATACAGACATATTGCTCGGCACTCATATACAGAAGTATTGTGCTGCACAGTTGCTTGGCACTCCCATACAGAAGTATTGTGCTGCACAGTTGCTTGGAACTCCCATACAGAAGTATTGAGCTGCACAGTTGCTTGGCATTCCTATGCAGAGGTATTGGGCTGCACAGTTGCTCGGCACTCCCATACAAAGATATTTTACTGAAGAGTTGCTCGGCACTCCCATACAGACGTATTGTGCTGCACAGTTGCTTGGCACTCCCATACAGAAGTATTGTGCTGCACAGTTGCTTGGAAGTCCCATACAGAAGTATTGTGATGCACAGTTGCTTGGAAGTCCCATACAGAAATATTGGGCTGCACAGTTGCTAGGCACTCTCATACAGAGATATTGTGATGCACAGTTGCTCGGCACTCCCATACAGAAGTATTGTGCTGCAAAGTTGCTCGGCACACCCATACACATGACATTGGGCTGCACAGTTGCTCGGCACTCGTATACAGAAGTATTGTGCTACACAGTTGCTCGGCACCCCCATACAGAAGTATTGTGCTGCAGAGTTGCTCGGCACAACCATACACATGACATTGGGCTGCACAGTTGCTCGGCACTCGTATACAGAAGTATTGTGCTGCACAGTTGCTTGGAATTCCCATACAGATAAATTGGGCTGCACAGTTGCTCGGCACTCCCTTGCAGAGATATTTTACTGCACAGTTGCTCAGCACTCCCATACAGACGTATTGCTCGGCACTCATATTCAGAAGTATTGTGCTGCACAGTTGCTTGGCACTCCCATACAGAAGTATTGTGCTGCACAGTTGCTTGGAACTCCCATACAGAAGTATTGTGCTGAACAGTTGTTTGGAACTCCCATACAGAAGTATTGAGCTGCACAGTTGCTTGGCATTCCTATGCAGAGGTATTGGGCTGCACAGTTGCTCGGCACTCCCATACAAAGATATTTTACTGAAGAGTTGCTCGGCACTCCTATACAGACGTATTGTGCTACACAACTACTCGGCACTCCCATACAGAAGTATTGTGCTGCACAGTTGCTTGGCACTCCCATACAGAAGTATTGAGCTGCACATTTGCTCGGGACTTCCATACAGAAATATTGTGATGCACAGTTGCTCGGGACTCCCAAAGAGATATTTTTTTGCACAGTTGCTCGGCATTTGTATACAGAAGTATTGTGCTGCACAGTTGCTTGGCACTCCTGTACAGAAGTATTGTGCTGCACAGTTGCTTGGAACTTCCATACAGAGAAATTGGGCTGCACAGTTGCTTGGCACTCCCTTTCAGAGATATTTTACTGCGCAGTTGCTCGGCACTCCCATACAGAGGTATTGCTCGGCACTCATATACAGAAGTATTGTGCTGCACAGTTGCTTGGAACTCCCATACAGAAGTATTGTGCTGCACAGTTGCTTGGAACTCCCATACAGAGAAATTGGGCTGCACAGTTGCTCGGCACTCCCATAGAGATATTTTACTGCACAGTTGCTCGGCACTCCCATACAGACATATTGTGTTGCACAGTTGCTCGGCACTTCCATACAGAAGTATTGTGTTTCGCAGTTGCTCGGCACTCCCATAGAGATATTGGGCTGCAGTTGCTCGGCACGCTTATACAGAAGTATTGTGCTTCACAGTTGCTTGACACTCCCATACAAAGATATTGTGCTGCACAATTGCTCGGTACTCCCATACAGAAGTATTGTGCTGCACAGTTGCTCGGCACTCCCATACATAAGTATTGTGCTGCACAGTTGCTCGGCACTCTCATACAGAGATATTGTGCTGCACAGTTGCTTGACACTCCCATACAGGAGTATTGTGCTGCACAGTTGCTTGGCACTCCCATATAGAAGTATTGTGCTGCACAGTTGCTCGGCACTCCCATACAGAAGTATTGTGATCCACAGTTGCTCGACACTCCCATACAGAGATAATGTGCTGCACAGTTGCTCGGCACTCCCATACAGGAGTGTTGTGCTGCACAGTTGCTCGGCACTCCCATACAGAGATATTGGGCTGCACAGTTGCTAGGAAGTCCCATACAGAAGTATTGTGATGCACAGTTGCTTGTAAGTCCCATACAGAGATATTGGGCTGCACAGTTGCTCGGCACTCCCATACAGAGATATCGGGCTGCACAGTTGCTCGGCACTCCCATACAGAGATTTTGGGCTGCACAGTTGCTCGGCACTCCCATACAGAGATATTAGGCTGCACAGTTGCTCTGCATTCCTATGCAGAGATATTGGGCTGCACAGTTGCTCGGCACTCCCATACAGAGATATTGGGCTGCACAGTTTCCCGGCTATCCTATGCATAGATATTGGGCTGCACAGTTGCTCAGCACTCCCATACAGAGATATTGGGCTGCACAGTTTCCCAGCTATCCTATGCATAGATATTGGGCTGCACAGTTGCTCGGCACTCCCATACAGAGATTTTGGGCTGCACAGTTGCTCAGCACTCCCATACAGAGATATTGGGCTGCACAGTTGCTTGGCACACCCATACAGAGATATTGGGCTGCACAGTTGCTCGGCACTCCCATACAGAGATATTGGGCTGCACAGTTGCTCGGCATTCCTATGCAGAGATATTGGGCTGCACAGTTGCTCGGAACCCCGATACAGAGATAATGGGCTGTACAGTTGCTCGGCATTCCTATGCAGAGATATTGTGATGCACAGTTGCTTGGCACTCCCATACAGAGATATTGGGCTGCACAGTTGCTTGGCACTCCCATACAGAGATATTGGGCTGCACAGTTGCTTGGCAGTAAATGAGTCTCTAGTGAACCCCATGACTTAAAGCGGCACTCCAGCATTCCCTTCAGTCTTGCACAGTTGTATTGGATCCTCTCCTGCCCTGAAATTGCTTATTTTCATTAGTACAGTGACAGTGCATATTTTTAGAACTGTATTGATGTCACTGGTCCCCAAAAAGTGTCAGACTGCCCACCGCAATGTCGCAGTCCCGCTAACAATCGCTGATCCCTGCCATTACTAGTAAGAAAAATTAAAAACAATAAAAATTCCATAAATCTCTCCCATAGTTTGTAGACACAACCAATCAATATACGATTATTGGGATTTTTTTACCAATAATATGAAGCAGAATACAGATTGGAATAAATTGAGGAAAAAATATTATTTTTAAAATTTTTTATTGGATTTTTTATAGCAGAAAGTCAAAAATATTGATTTATTTTTCTAGATTGTTTTTGTTTATAGGTGATGAAATCCCACCAAAAGAAGGTTTTGTGGGAAAAATGACATCAATGATATTTGTGTACAGTGTCGCACGACGCACAATTATCAGTTATAGTAACGCAGTGCTGTATCACAAAAAATGGCCTGGTCACGAAGGGGGGTAAATCTTCCAGAGGTGAAGAGGTTAAACCCCAATGGTGGCGATAATCACTTTGATAAATGATCAATTTCTTTTCTGATTGATCTCCTTCAAAAGGAATAATCGATCGATAGATGACAACCAATTCAATCAATATGTCACATTTGGGGAAGGAAAAAGATACAATCATAATGGATAATAAATGTATTTCTGTTTCCATGGTGTAATTCCAGAATCTGATTGGTCACAATAGTAGAGTGGGAGTGGTTTAGATCTTTATCACTGTCTGGGGTCTCCATAGCGGAGATTTGGCCCTCACTTCCCCTGGGGTCAGAAAGGCAGGAAGTGAGTAGAATCTCTCCCATAGCAATAAATAAGGGGAGGAGCATCTACTCTACACACAGCGGTCATCTTAGATTGCAGAGTCTCTTTCCAGGAATAAATGTTTTCGGGGACCACTAGGATTCCCCCAAATGGTCACAAGGGAACCCATACTGAGAGAAATATGGAGGCTGCCATTGCTGATCGCCTTCTGAAAATGCAATACTCCTGGCTGGCTCTGGCTTGCATGCTTTCTGCATCACTGCATGTTCATTTAGAACTTCTTCCCAATCAGTGATGGAGAACGGACAGAAAACAATGGATCAGACTGACAGCCAGGCAACGAGTAGATTCAGTCTCTGTATTCTCCTATATTAAACAATCCAGGGGCTTTACAAAACGCCCCCACTACCCTCATAGCAAACACTCTCATTTCTTCACTCAATCTCTGATTGGTTGCTATTGGCAACATGTATGTATACTTGTTCTAGAGAACATAGAGCCCTGTACATGAGATGCCAGCTAAAAAGGTAAACAACCTTGTTGTCATAGCAACTATTTTGTTTACTTGTTTACAAACCTGAGCTGTAAAAAAACACATCCCCCCTGTCTGTGTTATAGCTCAGATTTGTAAACAAGTAAACAAAATAGTTGCTATGACAAAAAGGTTGTTTACCCTTTAGTTAACAAACCTTTTTTAGATTTGTAAACAAGTAAAAAGACCGGTTGCTATGACAACAAGGTTGTTTAGATTTAGAAGGAAACGTAAGGGGCCTCTACATGTGATATCAGCTAAAAAGGTAAACAACACTGTTGCCATAGCAACCAGTTTGTTTACAAACCTGAGCTGTACAATAGACGGCATAAATATATGAATAAAAAAGTAAAATAAAGTCAGCGCTGATCCTCCTCACTACTAACTGCTGATCTATATTTCCAACAATATCTAGTTGTGTCATTTCCATATCATTCCCCACCATACAATAAGACCCTTTTCACACTGAAGCGCCGGTCGTTTTTGCGGTGCTTTAGCGGAGATTTTCAGGCGATAGCGGGCTGGTTTTTTTAAGGTTCCGTGACAATGGAACCTTAAAAAAAACGAAAAAGACCAGTTTTGCGGCGCTTTGGAAATGCTGTCCATTCATTTTAATGGGCGGGGCGTTTTGGGAGATCTATTAATAGCGCTCCCGACACCCCCCCCCCCCCAAAGATGCTGCTTGAAGGACTTTTTCTAACGTCCCGCAAGCGCACCGCTCGAGTGTGAAAGAACACATTGCAGTGAATGGGAGGTGGTTTTCAGGTTCTTTACAGGCGATATTTCTAGCGCTAAAACGACTGAAAACTGCCTCAGTGGGAAAGAGGTCTAAATCCTAAATATCCACATTTATGAAAGACATATGAAGATAAAACACCGCGCATTACGTCATGAAATCAATATCCGGATTTGTGAAAAATATGAAAAAAAAACCCCAAAAAAACAAAAAAACAGTCCTTGAAAATGTTCATCCACAAAATTCTGTGTTATTGTATTTATCAAACGTCATCCCATCCCCCGTGATTACACATCTCATTCCTTTCTATCATACTTTTGAAGGTCCTGGAGCACCAGGACAGTGGAATTACTCACAAAATGACCCCATTTTGGAAAGTAAATACCCCAATGTATATTCTGTGAGGCATGGGCTGGTGACAGGTACTCGGGTACTCTGATGGGCTGCAGACAGGTACTCAGGTACTCTGATGGGCTGTGACAGGTACTCGGGTACTCTGATGGGCTGCAGACAGGTACTCAGGTACTCTGATGGGCTGGTGACTGGTACTCGGGTGGGCTGTGACAGGTATTCAGGTACTTAGATGAACTGTGACAGGTACTCAGGTACGCTTGAGAGGGGATATGATTTCAATATACAAATACCGTACTGGTGACCCCACAATAGGGAAAAAACGTTTACGCAGAAGGGAGTTTAATAAGACTCGTGGCCACTCATTAAAATTAGAAGAAAAGAGGTTTAACCCTTTCATGACTAAGCCTATTTTTGAAATTTGGTGTTTACAAGTTAAAATCCGTATTTTTTGCTAAAAAATTACTTAGAGCCCCCAAACATAATATATATATATTTTTTTTAGCAGAGAATCTAGAGAATAAAATGGCGATTGTTGCAATATTTTATGTCACACGGTATTTGTGCAGCGGTGTTTTAAACGCAACTTTTTGGGAAAAGGGACACTTTCATGAATTTTAAAAAAAACAAACAGTAAAGTTACCCCATTTTTTTTGTATAATGTGAAAGATGATGTTACGCTGAGTAAATAGATCCCAAACATGTCATGCTTTATAATTGCACGCACTCGTGGAATGGCGACAAACTACGGTACCTATAAATCTCTATAGGCAAAAATTTTTTTTTACGGTTACCAGGTTAGAGTTACAGAGGAGGTCTAGTCCTAGAATTATTGCTCTCGCTCTGACGATCGCGGCGATACCTCACATGTGTGATTTGAACACCGTTTACATATGCGAGCGCGACTTCCGTATGGGTTTTCTTTCCTGCGCGAGCTCGCGGGGACGGGGGCGCTTTAAAAAAAAAATTTTCTTATTTATTTTATTTACTTTTATATTTATTAATTGTGTTTTTAAAAAAAAACATTTTTTTTTATCACTTTTATTGCTTTCACAAGGAATGTAAACATCCCTTGTGACAGTAATAGGTGGTGACAGGTACTCTTTATGGAGGGATCGGGGGTCTAAAAGCCCCCTGATGCCTCCTTTGCACTTCAAAGTATTCAGATCGCCGAAAACGGGGATTCTGAATACTGTGTATTTTTTAAAAACCGGCGCCATTGGCAGACGAGTAAACAGGAAGTGACGTCATGACGTCGATTCCGTGTTTACTATTAGGAGGCTGGAACGAAGCCATTCACGGCTTCATTCCGGTCCGTCCCCAGCCGACGGAGGCCCGGTAAGAGCGGCGGGAGGCGGCCGGAGGGGGGGACGTCCCCTCCCGCTCCTCCGGTATAACAGACAAGTGGCTTTTAGCAGCATCGGTTATTATATCTGGATAGCCGATCGCCCAATTTAAAAGACAGTACCGGGATAATGCCTGCAGCTGCGGGCATTATCCCGGTATAACCCCGGAAAGCCGAGTACGCACATCTGCGTACGCTCGGCAGGAAGGGGTTAACCTTAAACTATGTAGAGGGTTCTTTACTGTAAGAGTGGCAAGGATGTGGAATTCCCTTCCATAGGCGGTGGTCTCAGCAGGGGGGCATTGATAGTTTCAAGAAACTAGATAAGCAGCTGAACGACCGCAACATACAGGGATATACAATGTAATACTGACATATAATCACACAAATAGGATGGACTTGTGTCTTTTTTCAACCCAACCTACTATGTAACTATGTAAGGTGGGCTGTGACAGGTATTCAGGTACTCAGATGAACTGTAACAAGTACTCAGGTACTCAGATGGACTGTGACAGGTACTCAGATGGACTGTGACAGTCCTCTGGGCTTGTACAGCACTCTGTGGAGACACCAATTACACAGCGAGACCTTTTATCTCCATAGCAACAGTGAGACCCCCCATAACCCAGAAATTGTGGGGAGCCCCCTCTAAGAAAATGTGCCCCCCCTCCCAATTTCAGTCCTTTTCCTTCTGTCTTTAGCAGCTTTGGGAAGGTTTGTGGTTTGGAGGGACTCATCTTAGGAAGCTCCAATATTCATTGATCAGAGCCATAGACATTCCCTGTCTGCTCACATTCACAGCACATTTTACAGCTATTCATACTCAGGAGTAAAGGAGAGAAAGAACTTTCCTCCAACATTTCCATCCATGCGCACTTTAAACATGTCTGCCCGCTTCTAAAAAAAAGTTTTTGTATGGTGGTCACCAATACAAAATGGAAATATGGTGGAAGACGGCATGCCGCAGTGACAAATTTCCACCATATCAGTCTCTGGTCACATCTGCGCGTTCTGGTAATGCGCACAGAAATGCAAATTTCCACGCAATCCCAGAACATGAAAAAATATGTGCCTCGCGCTTGTAGTGCCATTTATTGTAAATGTCCCCCCAAACTTCAGACCCCAATACAACAAATGTGGCAAAATGCATGGGAAATAAAGTGGAACCGTCATGAGCTACTTTGTCAGGTTTGTGGGGCATAGGGAGACGCACTAAAATCAATGGGGGGCATTATGCTTGTTGAGTGTTTGCCATCCAGGTGTATGTCAGAGGTGTGACTGAGGCCTTCATCTTTTCACAAACTATGGAATGCTGGGAAAAATCTTCAACAGTGAAAGGGTTCAAATGAGTATCTGAGCGCTCACCCCCCCCCCCCCCCCCATAGTCCCATGTGGAATGTGCTGCAACCTCTTTTATACTGAGTCCCCACCATCCCCCGCATACCAGATAAAAGCTAAAATTAAATAAAGACAAACAATTCTTTTCATTTGCATTAGAATAAGGGGGGGACTATAACCCCTGTCAGGTTTTCTTTGCCATCTGTGTCCCCATTGGGGGATTTCACTTCACTTCCTTTCTCATAGCCAAAAAAGAAGTGAGAGAAATCCTCCCAAAGTGACATCATCCCTGGGTGTCACCAGAACTAGTGTCCCCATTGGAAGATTTCCCCTCTAATTCCTGTTCTAGTGACAACCCAAAATCTGGAATTTTCTTTCACTTTTGTTGGTAATGGTAAATAGAGAGAATGAATCTCCCTAAAGGGGGCGCAGACAGCAATAAAAACCTGACAGGGGTTCTAATCCCTCTCCACTGCATCCAACACTAACAATAAAAACATTTTCCTTTATTTATGATTTAACATATGGGGGAGTAAATTAACAATATAGGAAAAACAGAAATGTAAAGCGCGCACACCTAGTGCATTACCAAAGATAATTTAATAATAAAAATGTTTTTTTTAAAAGTGGGTACTCACAAAATGCAACTGACAAAAGGCCATAAAAACAATGCATGGACATGCACAGAACACGGGTTACAGCTAACACGTTTCGGGGGCACACCCCCTTCCTCAGAGCTAGCCCTATTTATATGAGCCAATATAAATAGGCGCAGGGAAGGCAGGCAGCAGAAGCTGAGAGATCACTGACCAGTGAAGACGTGTTTTTTTTATCTCTCCTGAGATTTTTCTTGCGATTTTATTGGATTTGATTTCATTTGATTCAATTTCATTGCCATACAGTTAAAGCGTGTTTCGTTATTCCTATAAATTAACCGATTTAAATGTAATCAGCCTCATTCTCTGAAAAACACCAAAGAGAAACCCACCAAAGGAAGGGCAGCTATGGTAGGATGTATCAGTGACCAGCCTGCAGATATCCCAACCAAAAAGGACCCAGTGATTTCTGCGTGGCTGTTTCAGAGCCGTTGTTGGATGTTTAGGTTCTGGCTGCAAAGCCAATGGACATCACCAGGATACAGACACCGAGACTGGTAAGTATTATGGATAGTGATAGAAAAAAGTACTCTGGAAAAGTCACCTACACTCATGGATCACTCATGGATCAAAGGCACCTTCATCCTAAAATTATTTGTTTTCAAAGAATTATAGAACAGAAGGGGATATTAAAGTGGTTGTTAAGCCACTATCTGATCTTTATATCATCCTCTCTGTCAGATAAAAAGCTGCATCCTAGTGCCTGTGCGTTTATTTAACAAAAAAAAACAGTTTCTACCTGTAACAGTTTCAAAAAACATTTCTATTTCTGGCATGCCGGGAATGCTAACTGTCACATTGGTTGTGCTCTCAACCAAACTGTCAAACCATCCAATGGCTGGTGTCATAACTAATCACATGTGCAGCATTATGGCAGTTGAAGAGTAACCACTTCAATACCAGGCACTTCCCCCCTTCCTGCCCAGGACAATTTTCAGCTTTTAGCGCTGTCGCAATTTGAATGACAATTGCGCGGTCATACAACACTGTACCCAAACTATATTTTTATCATTTTCTTCCCACAACTAGAGCTTTCTTTTGGTGGTATATGATCACCTCTGGGGTTTTTATTTTTTGCTAAGCAAACTAAAAAAGACCCACATTTGTGAAGAGAAAAATGTTTTTCTTTCTGTCATAAAATGTTGTTTTCTCCTTCACTGACGTATGCTGATGAGGCGGCACTGATGAGTCGGCACTGATGAGTCGGCACTGATGAGTCGGCACTGATGAGGAGGCACTGATATGTAGAATTGATGGGCACTGATAGGCGGCACTGATATGCAGCACTGATGGCAGGTGCGTTGGGAGGGGGTGGCTAGGGGGGCTGAAGCCCCGAATGTGACCCCGAAAAGCCCCGAGTCTCAGGCATGCAGCTCTCCATTGTTAGCCCCCAGCGGCGAGCACCGGGACCGAGTGTGGCCGAGTGCCATAGCAGGTCCCGCTTTCTGGAGCCTGCATCGCCTATGATGGACTTCCCACTGGTCCAATGCCGGGACTGCAGGATGTGTGACATCCTTCATAGGTGCTGCAGGCTCCAGAAGGCGGGAATTACAAAGCGGCCGCCGCGCCACATTCCCGCTCGGCACTCGGGCGGGCCGCTCTCCTCTCCTCTTCTCCTCCTCCTCTGAGGACTGATTGACTGCCTGGCTGCTGTGAAACCGCACACCACGGCTGAGCTGAGGTAGGTCAGACACTCAGACTGACACTGTATGTAAATGTCAGTGTATGTGGGTCAGGCAGGTCAGTGTAGGTAGGTCACTACCGTCAGTGTATGTAGGTCAGTGTAGGTAGGTCAGTGTATGTAAATGTCAGTGTATGTAGATCAGGCAGGTCAGTGTAGGTAGGACAGTGTAGGTCGGTCACTACCGTCAGAGTATGTAGGTCACTATCATCAGTGTATGTAGGTCAGGTAGGTCACGGCCCAGCCAAAAAAAAAGCCTGCGTCACGTATACCACCCCCCCCCCCCGTTTCCGGCCTTGGACTTCGGGTTGAAGCCCCTGGTCCGTTTGCCACCAATATGCGGCACTGATATACAGCACTGATGGGCACTGATAGGCGGCACTAATATCCAGCACCGATGGGCACTGATAGGCGGCACTGATATGCAGCACTGATGGGCACTGATAGGCGGCACTGATGGTCACTAAAAGGTGGCACTGATGAACACTGACAGGCAGCATTGATTGGCACTGATGGGCACTGACAGATGGCACTGATGGACACTAATAGATGGCATTGATGGGCAGCACTGATGATGTACTGACAGGTATTACTACTGGGCACTTATTGGCACTGTGATGGGCACTGATTGGCATTGTGGTGGGCTCTGATTGTCACTGTGGTGGGCACTGAGAGACTTTAAAGGGGCACTGCTGGCAGCTGTTGGGCACTGATTGGCACATCTGATGGGCACCTGCGCTAATAATCAATGTGCTGATTATCAGCACAGACCCCCCCTCTGACAGGGAGAGCCGCCGATTGGCTCTCTCTGTCAGCGTGAACCGAGGAATGATGTTTAACGGCACTTCTTGGTTCACCGATGATCACGTGGTAAGAAGCCTCTGTCAGGACTCCGGTGTCAGGACTCTGCAGCCCTGATACATGGGAGTCAGCGCAGAAAGGGGAGGGTAGAAACTGGTAGGATCAGCCAGCTACTTCATACACAGCACAAGCACTGTGCTCTATAACCAGCTTTAAAGGAACAGGATCTTCTTTAACCACTTAAGCCCTGGACCATTTGACTGGCCAAAGACCAGAGCACGATTCGGTACTGCATGGCTTTAACTGACAATTGCGCAGTCGTGCAACGTTGCACCCAAACAAATAGAGCTTTCTTTTGGTGGTATTTGATCGCCTCTGCGGTTTTTATTTTTTGCACTATAAACAAAAAAAGAGCGACAATTTTGAAAAAAACGCAATATTTTTTACTTTTTGCTATAATAAATATCCCCAAAAAATATATAAAAAAACATTTTTTTTTCCTCAGTTTAGCCCGATACGTATTCTACATATTTTTAGTAAAAAAAATCGCAATAAGCGTATATTGATTGATTTGCGCAAAAGTTGTAGCATCTACAAAATAGGGGATAGTTTTATGGCTTTTTTATGATTAATTTTTTTTTTACTAGTAATGGCCGCATTCTGCGGTTTTTATCAGGACTGCGACATTATGGCAGACACGTTGGACAATTTTGACACATTTTTGGGACCATTGGCATTTTTACAGTGATCAATGCTATAAAAGTGCATTGATCACTGTAAAAAGGTCACTGGCAGTGAAGGGGTTAACCACTAGGGGGCAGTGAAGGGGTTAAGTGTATCCTAGTACGTGTTCTAACTGAAGGGGGGAGGGGACAGTGCAGGGGACATGACAGATCGTCTGTTCATACTCTGTATGAACAGACGATTTGTCTGTTCTCCCCTCAGAGAACCAGAAACTGTGTGTTTACACACACAGATTCCGGTTCTCGGTGTGCCCTGAGCGATCGCGGGAGCCCGGTGGTGATCATGACCGCCAGGCACTCGCATCGGCTCCGTGGGCGAGCAGGTGGCCGTCTATGGTACCGACGTACCATGACGGCGATTTGCGCAGCCGAGCCATGTTGCCGCAGTACAACTGCGGCGGCTGGTCGGCATGCGGTTAATGGTGCCAAAACACACAAAAATATATTTTGTTATAAAAACATCTTTATTGAAGTCCAAAGTTTTAAAAGAAACGGGGGACAATGGATGTTGTCAACATTTCATAAAAACAATTCAGTGCACATACAATATACACATAAAGTAGCTACTGTAACCAGCGTGATGCTTGTTGCTCGACATTTTTCATTTTTCAGCTTCTTCAGGACCTTATAAAGCAATATGTAGCCACAAAAAGACAAATACAATCAAAATAAAAAATAAACAACAACAATAATTCCAAACATTTGCATAAACAATTATTAAGCAGACTATAAGGCCCCTTTCACACTGGGGTGGGAGGTGCATCGGCGGTAAAGCGCTGCTATTATTAGCGGCGCTTTACCGTCCTTTTGGCGTCGGTATTCGGCCGCTAGCGAGGCGGTTTTACCCCCGCTAGCGGCCGAGAAAGGGTTAAAAACCACAGCAAAGCGCCTCTGCAGAGGCGCTTTGCCGGCAGTATGGCCGCGCTGCCCCATTGATTTCAATGGGCAGGAACGGTGAAGGAGCGGTATACACACCGCTCCTTCACTGCTCCAAAGATGCTGCTAGCAGGACTTTTTTTCCCGTTCTGCTAGCGCACCGCTCCAGTGTGAAAGCCCTCGGTTTGCAGGCGCTATTTTTAGCGCAATAGCGCCTGCAAACCGCCCCAGTGTGAAAGGGGTCTAAATAAACATTTCTGTTATCAAAGTAAATGTGTATCAAAATGATATAACAACATAAATAATATGTTCAATGAATATCCATGAGGTTCTAAGCACTATACAGAGGGACATACAACATGAACATAAAACTCACCATGTGTATAGAATGTAATCAAGCTAATGCACACTACTAAAGGGTCCAAAACAGATGTAAGAAGAGGTGCCAACACCAGTGGTGGCAATTGATGGCAGGAGGGGCACAATGAGGCCAGTGGAAATACCATCAGACTCATCTCAGACCAGAGAATCTTATTTCTCACCATCTTGGAGTCCTTCAGGTGTTTATTAGCAAACTCCATGCGGGCTTTCATGTGTCTTGCACTGAGGAGAGGCTTCCGTTGGGCTACTCTGCCATAAAGCCCTGACTGGTGGAGGGCTGCAGTGATGGTTGACTTTCTACAACTTTCTCCCATCTCCCTACTGCCTCTCTGGAGCTCAGCCACAGTGATCTTTGGGTTCTTCTTTACCTCTCTCACCAAGGCTCTTCTCCCCCGATAGCTCAGTTTGGCCGGACGGCCAGCTCTAGGAAGGGTTCTGGTCATCCCAAACGTCTTCCATTTAAGGATTATGCAGGCCATTGTGCTCTTAGGAACCTTAAGTGCAGCAGAAATTTTTCTGTAACCTTGGCCAGATCTGTGCCTTGCCACAATTCTGTCTCTGAGCTCTTCAGGCAGTTCCTTTGACCTGATGATTCTCATTTGCTCTGACATGCACTGTGAGCTGTAAGGTCTTATACAGACAGGTGTGTGGCTTTCCAAATCAAGTCCAATCAGTATAATCAAACACAGCTGGACTCAAATGAAGGTATAGAACCATCTCAAGGATGATCAGAAGAAATGGGCAGTTAAATATATGAGTGTCACAGCAAAGGGTCTGAATACTTAGGACCATGTGATATTTCAGTTTTTCTTTTTTAATAAATCTTCAAAAATGTCAACAATTCTGTGTTTTTCTGTCAATATGGGGTGCTGCGTGTATATTAATGAGGAAAAAATGAACTTAAATGATTTTAGCAAATGGCTGCAATATAACAAAGAGTGAAAAATTGAAGGGGGTCTGAATACTTTCTGTCCCCACTGTATGTGTGTATACATAAAGGATACATAAAGGCCTCAATCAATTTAGAAATGTCATTCTAATGCTCCTTCCACAGAATGTAGAGGGTAGCAACCAGTGCTGGGACAAAGTCATCCAGTGCCCAGGGCGAAGATGGAAAACTGCACCCCCACCCCCTGCTGTGAAAGCTACTACGCCTACAAATGTTGGAAATACTGGAAAAAACGTTTTATACTGGTATTGATGGTGATCAGCGACTTATGCATGGTTCACACTAGGGAAACTAAGTCGCCTGACAAGTCATGCCCCAGAAAGCAACAAAACGAGTGTGAATGAGCCCTAAGGCTTTAAGGTGAAGCATAGAGAGAGAACACCCAAACCCTGCATTCTTTTCTCCCAGTTAAATGGTCCCACCCAGGGCATCCGCTCCTTCCGCACCCCCTTGTACCGGGCCTGGTAGCAACAGACCAATCCGGAACAATTTTTTCCAAAGTGATGAAGGAACAATGTCTATTGTCTTTGTTCTGACAGATGCGGTGAGTTTTGAGGATACGCTTGGTAGGTTTGATCTTCAGGCCCTTCTTATGTGTATGTTGGTCTTGCTGAAAGGTGCATAATCTCTATTTGTTATCGGATGGGATGGGTATTTCTCCTTGGGGATGCTATTGATTTAATGCGTCTGCATTCATAATGGCTACGTGACATTGTTCCTTCATCACTTTAGAAGAAATAGTTCTGGATTGGTCTGTTGCTATCCTCTACATTCTGTGGAAGGAGCATTTGAATGACATTTAAAGGGGTTGTAAGGGAATTTTTTTCATTTTTTAAAAATAACAAACATGTTATACTTACCTTCACTGTGCAGCTCGTTCTGCACAGAGTGGCCCCGAACCTGCTTTTCTGGGGTCCCTCGGCGGCTGTTTCAGCTCCTCCCCGCAAGAACTAACCACCTCAATGCGAGCTCCCTCGCATGGTGGTTAGTTGTTGCGGGCGCGCTCCCGTGATACAGCCGGCGGCTATAGCCGCTCGCTGTATCACTCGGCCCTGCCCCTCAGTGCGCCGCGTCATTGGATGTGATTGACAGCAGCGCGAGCCAATGGCTGCGCTGCTTCCAATCCATCCACTGTAGCCAATCAGCGGCCAGGCTGAGCAGCGGAATGGATGTCGGGAACGAGCAGCCGACTTTCGAGGGGTCAGGTAAGTAAAACGGGGGGGCTGGGGGCGGCGGTATTGTCAGTAGTTTTTTCACCTTAATGCATAGAATGCATTAAGGTGAAAAAAGTTTTACCTTTACAACCCCTTTAAGGTAAACCTAACCTGTATATCTAATTGTTTGAGGCCTTTATGTATCCTTGATATATTTCTTTCCTCAGTGCATATATACTTTACACATACATATAAACACATATATATATATATATATATATATATATATATATATATATATATATACACATATATACACACATATATACACACATATATATATATCCCCTTTTATTTTGACATTTCTAGTATTTCCACCGGTCCCATTGTGCTCCTCCTGCCATCAATTGCCACCGCTGGTGTTGGCACCTCTTCTTACATCTGTTTTGGACTCTTTAGTAGTGCGCATTAGTTTTATTACATTCTATATACATTCTATATACATGGTGAGTTTTATGTTCATGTTGTGTGCCCCTCTGTATAGTGCTTAGACCCTCATGGATATTCATTGAACATATTATTTATGTTGTTATATCTTTTTGATACACATTTACTTTGATAACAGAAATGTTTATTTACAGTCATGCATACTTATTAATAATTGTTTATGCAAATTTTTTGCATTATTGTTGGTATTTTTTATTTCAATTGTATTTGTCTTATTGTAGCTACATATTGCTTTATAAGCTCCTGAAGAAGCTGAAAAGTAAAACATGTTGAGCAACAAGCATCACGCTGGTTACAGTAGCTACTTAATGTGTATATTGTACATGTGCACTGAATTGTTTTTATGAAATGTGGACAACATTCATTGTCCCCCTATTTATTTTAAAATTTTGGACTCCAATAAAGATGTTTTTATAACAAAATATTTTTTGTGTGTTTTGGCACCATTAAAAGCTTCTGTTCTAAAATTCTTTGAAAACTATTGATAGATACAAGATAACGGAAACCCTTTCATTGGATACTTCCTTCCTATTGATCAAGTCACCCCCACATATGTACACATGTATAGGGATTGCCACGACCATTGCTGAGGGGCCACCCCCAATATGTACACATGTAGAGGGATTGCCACCAACATTGATGAGGGATCACCCCTATTTCTTCACTTTGGGGTGCAGCGAAGTAATCTGCAATGCAGCAGTTCCCGGTCCTGGTTTCTTCTATATCAATCCACCACAACAATTCAAGAGATTACAATAAAAAAGGCCGGGTGTTTAATAATAAGAAACAGAAGCACTACAAATTACTTCACCGCACCCGAAAGTGAAGAATCAGTCCCCTTTTTTACTCAATTCATTTAAGTGGGTTGGCATATCTGCCAGGCAACCAAAATTTTTATATGAAGGCCAACATTAGTCATCCCTGAGTCCCTGTCACGTTGGGATTACTTATTGTTCCTTGTACCTTGCACTGGAATTTTGAACTTTTCTCTCCATAATTTGATGTTGTATACAAATATATATATATATATATATATATATATATATATATATATATATATATATATATACAGTATATATATATATATATATATATATATATATAATGTAGGTGAAGGTGCTAAATCTGATTCTTCTTTTTTATTGCAGATGTACATGGTATTTACTGCTCAAAAGGCAGGACTACCCCAGTGAGCGAGACAGAATATGAAAGCTACATTGAGACTCCACCAGCATGTGACATTCACAAGGAGTCTCCACCAGCATGTGACGTTCACACGGAGACACCACCAGCATGTGATGTTCACACGGAGACTTCACCAGCATGGGATGTTCACATGGAGATTTCACCAGCATGTGATGTTCACCCGGAGACTTCACCAGCATGTGACATTTGCACAGAGACTCCACCAGCATGTGTCATTCACAAGGAGACTCCACCAGCATGTGTAGTTCACACGGAGACTCCACTAGCATGTGACATTCACATGGATATTCCACCAACATGTGACGTTCAGATGGAGACTCCATCAGCATGTGACATTCACATTGAGACACCACCTGAATGTCACATTCATGTTGAGACTCTAGCACAATGTGATATTCATATTGAGAAGTCACCAAAATACCAGGGGAGCCATTGGAATATCTCCTCCCATTAAGATCAGGGCAAGCTTAAAGAAAAGGATAGGCAGATCCAGGTGGTAGGGGATTCTTTTATTAGAGGGACAGAGAGGTCAATCTGTCAGAATGACCGCGATCAACAAACAGTATATTGTTTTCCAGTCACACAAGTTTGGGACATTGCAGATCAGATAGATGTATTGTTGGATGGGGATGGGGAGGACCCAGCTGTCATGGTACATATTGGAACCAACAACAACATTAGAAGAAAATGGAGCGCCCTACAAAATTAATTCAGGGACTTAGGGGTTATATTGAAGAAAAGGACCTCCAAGGCAGCATTTTCAGAAATATTGCCTGTACCTCGAGCCACACCAAGGAGGCAGCAGGAGCTTAGGGAGCTTAGCAAGTGGCTGAAGAACTGGTGCAGGAAAGAAGGGTTTGGCTTCATGGAGACCTGGACTGACTTTTCAATTGGTTATTTGTTCTACAGTAGGGATGGACTGCACTTAAATGAGCAGGGTGCAGCTCTGTTGGGAAAGAAAATAACCAAAAAGTTGGAAAAAATGTTAAATCAACCATGTATCGATTCTGTTGAGACTAGTGGCACTAGTTAGACTAGTTAGTGGCAGAAAGTAACTTTCCTATTAAGACTCCAACAGATTGTGGTGTTACCACTGAGACTCTGGCAGAATGTGACGTTCACAATGTGACTCCTCCCGAATGTGACATTCACAATGAGTCTTTTCCAGAATGTGACATTCACAATGAGACTACTCCAGAATGTGATGTTCACAATCACCAAACAGTATGTTTTTTAGCGGGTGCTTGGGTTCAGAACATTGCAGATTGCATGGACAGATTGTTGGATGGCACTGGAGAGGACCCAACTGTCATGGTATATATCGGTACCAACGACAAAGTTAGAGAAAGATGGAGCGCCCTACAAAATGATTTCAGGGACTTAGGTGCCATATTAAAGAAAAGGTTCCCTAAGGCAATATTTTCAGAAATCCTGCCCGTACCTCAAGCCACACCAGAGAGGCAACAGGAGCTTAGGGTACTCAACAAGTGGCTGAGGAACTGGTGCAGGGAGGAGGGGTTTGGTGAACTGGGCTGACTTTTCAGGTGGTTACCATCTTTATAGTAGTGACGGATTGCATTTAAATGGGAGGGGTGCAGCTTTTTGGGATTGAAAATGGCCAAAATGTTGGAAGAAAATGTACACTAGGTGATGAGGAGGAGGGATTAGAGGATGATTTGCTAGTGAATATGAGGGAAAGAATCTTCAATTCAAGCCATCACTGGAATCCACTACGTCATCAATCTCTTGAAATATTCTCATCAGCAGCTTCTGAATCACAAACTATCAAAAGTCTGAGGAACCCTCTCAGGGACCAGGTACGGCTGTACCATCACAGGTCCCTACACTGGTGGCGGCTGCCACTCCAGTACCGGAGGGCCTTCCCATCAGCCCTCTATTTCCCTTTCTGCAGCTTCTGAATCACC
This sequence comes from Aquarana catesbeiana, assembly GCF_042186555.1. NCBI lineage: Eukaryota > Metazoa > Chordata > Amphibia > Anura > Ranidae > Aquarana > Aquarana catesbeiana. Next base: position 176,456,050 of record NC_133325.1, on the reverse strand, counting down.
AACTATCAATGCAGTTGGACAAACAAGACAATGGGCTGTTCCTAGAAGAAGACTCAACAAAAAGTCTGGGGAACCCTCCCAGGGACCAGGTAGGGCTGTACCAACACAGGTCCCTACACTGGTGGCAGCTGCCAATCCAGTAACTGTAGGGTCTCCCCATCAGTCCTCCATTTGTATTTTTGGAGCTTCTGAATTACCAACTATGAATGTAAATGGACAAACAAGATGATTGACTGTTCCTAGAAGAAGACTCAACAAAACGTCTTAGGAACCCTCTCAGGGACCAGGTAGGGCTGTACCAACACAGGTCCCTACACTGGTGGTGGCCACTCCAGTAACCGGAGGGTCTTCCCATCAGCCAACCATTTTTGTTTTTGGAGCTTCAGAATTACTAACAATGTAGTTGGTCAAACAAGACAATTGGCTGTTCCTAGAAGAAGACTCAACAAAAAGTCAGAGGAACCCTCCCAGGGACCAGGTACGGCTGTTCCAACACAGGTTCCTACACTGGTGGCGAATGCCACTCCAGTAACCGGAGGGTCTTCCCATCAGCCCACCATTTTTGTTTTTGGATCTTCGAAATCACTATCAATGTAGTTGGTCAAACAAGACAATTGGCTGTTCCTAGAAGACAACACAACAAAAAGTCTGAGGAACTCTCCCAGAGACCAGGTATGGCTGTACCAACACAGGCCCCTACACTGGTGGTGGCTGCCACTCCAGTAACCGTAGGGTCGTCCCATCAGCCCACCATTTTCATTTTTGGAGCTTCGGAATCACCAACTATCAATGTAGTTGGTCAAACAAGACAATTAGCTGTTCCTAGAAGACTCAACAAAAAGTCTGAGGAACCCTCCCAGGGACAAGGTATGGCTGTGCCAACACAGATCCCTATAGTGGTGGTGGCTGCCACTCCAGCAACCGAAGAGTCTTCCCATCAGCCCTCCCAGGGACCAGGTACGGCTGTATCAAGACAGGTCTCTGCACTAACGCTTCATCTACTGAGCTCACCTAAAATTTTTCAGCCACATTTATTACACCTACTTTATATTTATTAAGGGTTCCCATTCACATAGCATAGCTTTAAGAAAATTGTAAAAATTCCTGCTCACCATTTAAGGTGGAACCCGATGGAATAAATGAAAAAAAATAAAAACATGGCCAACCAAAATCCAGACCCCCTCCTGAGCATTCATCTTGGCAGGCTAGGAAAGGGGGGGTGAGCATGCACTGCCCTCTTCTCCTCACCCATACCAGGGTTGACATGGGGAGGTGCCCTGTCGGGGGAGGGGGGTCTCCCTTTTCAAGGTCCACTCCCCATGTTGAGGGCATGTGGTCCAGTATGGCTCAGAAGTGGAGAGGGGGGCATGCTCATCCCCCCTTTCCTGGCCTGCCAGGCTGCATGCTCAGTTGGGATTCTGGTATCAGATTTGTGGGGGCCAGGTTTTTTTTGATTGTTCGCATGCACTTCCCTCTTTGAAGATGAGCAGCAAACTTTACATTTTTTTCAGTTTTACTCTGTGAATGAGAACATGTAACAGACATAAAGTAGGTGTCATCCCAATATGGCTGCAAATGAGGAAATACCTTTTAGGTGAGCGTCATAGAAGTAGCACTGGTGCCCCATTCAAGTGGTCCCCATTCAGATACACATAAAACACTGGAGACCGGCTAGCAGACCTGGGCACGGTAGGTGGAGCTGGTAGCAGCTCCACAGACAATCATAGACAATGATGAAGGACTATCAGGGCATGCTTGTTGCCCAATCCACCATACTGGGAATGGAATCTCTACTATCTATGAAGAGCCAGGCTTCCACATTCAACTGAGTTGTCCTGTCTACTTTTCAGGTCAAACCCATGGCTAGCTCATGTCCTCTTACATAAGACAGAGCTTATCCATGGAGTAGAGACACTATACGGACCAGAGGACACGTATTTGTCCCATTCCATACGAAGGACATCACCAATATTGGAGTAGTGACCACTGAGGCCTACAACAGCTGAAGGACTCTGTAGCTCTAGGTCGCTCTACAAAAAGGATCTGTATCTCTAGGTCACTTAAGAATATTGTAACCCAAGGAGATTGAAGGGGAAGTATGGACGCTCATTGGTAGGGTGAGTGGAATGAGAACCGTTCATAGAGTCTCCCCCTACAGGACAGAAAATTGAAGAGGAAGAATTTCATGAACATGGGGGAGGCATGGACAGTTCATCTGTAGGGTTGGTGGAATGAGAACAGTTCATACAAACTCCCCCTACAAGACAGAATATGAAAGATTCATAACTCTACAATATGAACCTGTATCTCCAAGTCCTTTAAGAAATTTAAAGCCAAAGGAAGAAGAGGAGGAAAAGTGGAACTTCAATTAGTAGGTGAAGTTCTGCTTTAAGATCGGGCAGCACAGAGGCTTAGTAGTTAGTACTTTTGCCTTGCAGCACTGGGGTGTTTGCTTCATATCCTAACCAGGACACTGTCAGTCTGCATGTTCTCCCTGTACTTGTGTGGTTTCCTTCTACAGCCCAAATACATGCTGGTAGGTTAAATGGCTCCATTCAGTGCGCTTTGAGTAGACATCACTGATTTACCCCTCTTAGTGGGGGGCAGGCCTTAGAGAACAGAGGCCGCATATGGGCAGCACAGAGGCTTAGTGGTTAGCCTTGCAGCACTGGAGTTCAAATCTTGACCAGGACACTATCTGCATGGAGTTTGTATGTTCTCCCTGTGCTTGCGTGGGTTTCCTCTGGGTACTCCGGTTTCCTCCCACACTCCAAAGTCATGCTACCTCACGTTGGTGGTGCAGTGGTGAGCATAGCTGCTTTCTAAGCAGCTGACTCGGGTTAGATTCCCGGCCAACGCAATCTCACAAGATGGCTGCCTCACCTAGTAAGTGTCAACCCCCCTTCCCATCATATCTGTATATACAAGGTTATCTCTACAGTACTGTGCAAAAGATTTAGCCAGGTGTGAACAAATGCTGTAAACATAGAGGCCATGTGATCCCTTCCTGGCTATGTCCTGGTCGAATATCACTATGAACCTACCTTAGGGTGCATGTGATCCCTTCCTGTCTATGGCCTGGTCGGAGATCACTATGAATCTACCATAGGGTCCATGTGATCCCTTACTGGCTATGTCCTGATTGGAGATCACTATGAACCTACCATAGGGTCCATGTGATCCCTTCCTGGCTATGTCCTGGTCAGAGATCACTGTGAATCTACCATAGGGTCCATGTGATCCCTTCCTATCTATGGCCTGATTGGAGATCACTATGAACCTACCATAGGGGCCATGTGATCCCTTCCTATCTATGGCCTGATCGGAGATCACTATGAAACTACCATAGGGGCTTATTGACATGAAATGTTTCCCACATGTCGGTAACAACCTATGAAATTCATACATACAAAGACACTCCCATACAGAGATATTGGGCTGCACAGTTGCTCAGAACTCCCAAACAGAGATATTGGCCTGGGCTGCACAGTTGCTCGCTACTCCCATACAGAGATATTGGGCTGCACAATTGCTTGGCACTGCCATACAGATAAAGTGTGCTGCACAGTTGTTCGGCACTCCCGTAAGAGATATTTTGAGGCACAGTTGCTCAGCACTCCCATACAGAGATGTTGGGCTGCACAGTTACTCGGCACTCCCATGCAGATATTTGGCTGCACAGTTGCTCGGCACTCCTATGCAGAGATATTCTAGAACAGAAGGGGATATTAAAGTGGTTGTTAAGCCACTATCTGATCTTTATATCATCCCCTCTGTCAGATAAAAAGCTGCATCCTAGTGCCTGTGCGTTATTTTAAAAAAAAAAACGGTTTCTACCTGTATTGAAGTAAACCCATCGATTTAATAGTTTCAAAAATCATTTCTATTTCCGGCATGCCGTGAATGCTAACTGTCACATTGGCTGTGCTCTCAACCAAACTGTCAAACCATCCAATGGCTGGTGTCATAACGGATCACATGTGCAGCATTATGGCAGTTGAAGATTAAGGTGAATATTCACACCATTTATTGTGTGATGATTCGTAACTTCTTTAGTAAATCAGTCTCGTTGAGAGTGGCTGATGTTGTGTGCACAGGTATGGCTCACATACCTTTAACAACCAGAATAACAGAAATAACATAATTTCTTGACTGTGCATACAACTCTTCAGTCTGTTGGGTGGGCAGAACTAATACATACAAATGACAGGCAGATGTCTGCTCATTCACCAATCTCAGGGAGACATCTGCTTCTCTTAAGAGCGATTACAGTATGTTTTAGACCAGATAAACTGGTGCAGTGACCGACTGGCCGTTCACTTTCCTCTATTGCCTACAGACAAAAAAATACATTTTAAGCCTAGTACACAAGATTAAAAATTCATAGGAAAAACACTGCTTTTAAAGTGATCGTACGATAATTTGATTGTTAGTACGCGGCTTTTCGAGAGCCGATCAGGACAGGTTCTGTGAAGTGATCTGATGGGACAAACATGAAAATTTTTCTTGTGCAAAACCAGATCATACGATTTTCCTTTAATCGGTACAGTTTTCCTCCAAAAATACGATATAAATACAATACAATACATTACATCACTTCCGAATTTTTACCCTGTCAAACGAGAATTTCAATAACTTTAGTAACCCCTTCATTTTCGATATGGAGACTAGCATGCAACAAAACAAACAAACTCATCGTGGGTACCAGGCTTTAGGGCATCAGCTGAGCCAAGAGACCTTTTGTGCAGGGTTAGGCTCTATTCATATTTGTGTAACCTGTCAGGCGACTTTGGACACTAAAGTTGCATGACAAGTCACACCCCACATTTTTTTATGACAACCATTCAAATATGTGCGACTAAAAGTCCCAGCAACTTTAAAAAGGTTCCTGCACTGCTTTGGTCTGACTTTCATGCAACTTCACTGCCATTGACGGCATTGTAAACCCTCAAAAGTCATATAAAAGTGTGAATGGAAATTCAGTTTGGTTGATATGAGTTGCTGAATTAGCATGTCAAGTAACTGCATTTAAATACAGCCTACAGGGTGTACAGGGTGTCTAAATATGACTGTCTAGTCTAATATGCACCCAAAAAGACCCACTGCTCTTAGTAATTCACATAGAGCGTTGGACGTGATGAGGAGCAGATGTGTAATGTGAGTGCTCCTCATGCCCCCGGGCTTTCTGCAGCGGACGCAGCAGCTTGTAAACAGCCAGTAGTCAGCAGCAGCAGTAGCGGAGACGTACCACCAGAGGGAGATGACAACACGTAGACATGCGGTGCTCCAACCAGCGGGAAGGGGGGGGCACGCCAACGTGGCTTCCAGGTACCTGGTGGTGGGATATTAAAAGCAGGCGGAGGATCCCTAACTCCCAGTCATGGCCCTTTGGAGCATAGAGAGGATTTACAGACTCTCGGTAATGGAGAAGGCATGCTGGATGGTGGCGGCACCAGGGGGTGGTGGGGGTATCTCAGCAGTTCCTGGAGAGCTCTCCACAGTATATGGCTATAACCCTCTAACAACCCCTAGCGATTGGAGATGGTCTGTTCATGCATAGTAGCAATTACCAGATAGATGGAGAGACACTAGGAGGGGACTTGGTGATTGAGGAGCCAAATCATCCAGCTGCCAAAAATGGAGGGAGTCCGTCAGGGGTGAAATCTACTTTAAAAGTGCAGTGCAATAGCACAACACTAGTATTATTAACCAGTGTATCATACCTCCCAACTTTTTGAGATGGGAATGAGGGACACCTATCAGTAAAAGTATGCAGCACAGGACACACCCCCTGCCACGCCCTCTTAAAGGAGAATTGTATAAAAAAACAAGATTGGTTAAACCCACAAGTGCATTTTTACCACTACTATTTCCTTTTGGAATATACAAATGCAGCAATTTAGAAATCAGATGAAAGGTTTAGTGCTGGAAAACATTTTTTGAAAGATAAAAAGTGCATTTTATATGCAACTATATAGATCAGACCAAAATGAGGGAGAAATGAGGAGCAATGAGGGACAGAGAGACATTGCTCCAAATCAGGGACAGTCCCTCGAAATCCCGGGACAGTTGGGAGCTATGGTGTATTACTTGTTAAGGATCAAGGTGCATCTGGCACATATGGGACGGATACACTGGCAATTAATTTGGATTGGCATATTAACCACTTAAGGACTAGCCTCGTTTTGGATTTTAGGTGTTTACATGTTTAAAACAGGTTTTTTTGCTAGAAAATTACTTGGAACCCCCAAACATTATATACTGTTTTTTTTCTAACACCCTAGAGAATAAAATGGCGGTCATTGAAATACTTTTTTTTGCACCGTATTTGCGCAGTGGTCTTATAAGCGCACTTTTTTTTTTGAAAAAAATCACTTTTTTGAATAAAAAAATAAGACAACAGTAAAGTTAGCCTAATTTTTTTTTATATTGTGAAATATAATGTTACGCCAAGTAAATTCATACCCAACATGTCACGCTTCAAAATTGCACCCGCTCGTGGAATGGCGTCAACCTTTTACCCCTAAAAATCTCCATAGGCGATGTTTAAAAAATTCTACAGGTTGCATGTTTTGCGCTACAGAGGAGGTCTAGGGCTAGAATTATTGCTCTCGCTCTACCGGTCACGGCGATACCTCACATGTGTGGTTTGACCACCATTTTCATATGCGGGCACTACTCGCGTATGCGTTCGCTTCTACGCGCGAGCTCATCGGGACGGGGGGTTTTAAATTTTTTTTTTTTTTTTTTATTATTTATTTTACAATATTTTATTTATTTTTACACCGTTAAAAAAAAAAAAAAATTAGTGTCACTTTTATTCCTATTACAAGGAATGTAAACATCCCTTGTAATAGAAAAAAGCATGACAGTCCTCTTAAATATGAGATCTGGGGTCAAAAAGTCCTCAGATCTCATATTTGGACTTCAGCCGTCCAATGGTATGGAGACAGGTGGTGGCCATCTTAGCCTCACTCGTCTCCATACCCAGGCACAGAAAAGTCCCGATCGCCTCCGTCGCTACCGATGGCTCCGGTAAGCGGCCGAGGGCGCGGGAGAGTGGCGGGAGGGGGGGGTGGCATCTCTCCCACCGCCGATAACGGTGATCTTGCGGCGAACCCGCCGCAGAGACCACCATTATCGTACGCAGAACCGGCTCCTCTAAAGATGGATACCTCGGTTGTGGCAGCAGCTGCTGCCGTTACCGAGATATCATCTTCAAAGTGCCGACGTATATGTACAGGAGCCAGTTGGTAAGAGCATATAAGAGCTCTCCCCACAAAAGCAGATATCCAGCAACTGATAGCTGCAGTTGAACAGTCATAAACAAGCAGTAGAAGAGCTAAGGGAAGACACGGTGGCATTGGGGCACAGGGTGGAAGGAGTAGAAAAAAGCCAAGAAGAAATCATACAGGCTATGGCTGATGTTCAAGATAATGCTAAATATCAGGAGGAAATCTTGAATTCCTATATGGATCAGTTGGATGACCTTGAAAATAGGGACCGCCAACAAAATATACGCATACGAGACCTACCTGAAACAAATCATACTAGTGATTTAGTAATAATAGTACAAGGTTTATTTCATCAAATTCTGGGGGAGACTGTGCCGGAGGCTATGGAGGTAGATAGATTTCACCGTGTTACACCTTATGCATATCAGAATAAGGACAGGCCGAGAGATGTGATTTGTAAATTGCATAAGTATTCTGTGAAAGAGGCTATTATGAAAAACGCTTGGTAAACACCCACGATTGAATTTGATGGAGCTCAAATCTCCCTATTCCCTGATATAGCACATCGCACTCTAATGCAGCGCCGAACAGTGCAACCACTGCTTGAGGCCTTGCGATCAGCAGATGTTAAATATCGCTGGGGGTTTTCCTTTTCGTTTAACAGCCTCTCGAAATGGCAAAATGACAGTACTTCGAACTATGGATGATTTAAAAATGGGGAACGTTCCCCAGACAACGGCAATTGTGGTGAAACGTACGTCGGGAGGTTGACGCTCTGACGTCATTGCCATCCTAGTGTGGACGGGTGCTCGCATGCTGGCCGGCTATTTTTGCTGATTTTAATCTACCTATGTAAGTTTTCTACCTTTTTTTAATAAATTATCCTGCCAGTAATACACTATGGTCAGTTTTCTTTCGTTTACATGACTGTGAGACGAGTGTTCGGGTTGTTTGCTAATCATCTTAGCCACGCTGCATGCAGTTAAAGTACACCAGCTGGACTTCCCATGCCGGGACGGACTACAGGCTATCTTTTGTTTGCTTTGTGGTAAGCGCAATATTTGTGTGGTGGCAGATCTCTGAGTGTGATGTCCTTTTCATCCCCTTCACTCCCCTTATGAAGGCGCTTTGTAGTCCCATCGGCGTGACATCACTCACGGCCAGAGGCGGTATAGGAGGAGAGTAGAGAGCTGCTGCCAAAGCTGAGGAGGAACCAACAGTTCAGAAACAACGTTGTATTGTCAGGGCTTTTTTTCAGCCGGAACAGCGTTCCGGAACCTCTGGCAGCCCTCTCCTCTCCGACCTGTCATGTAACACATAGCCAGTAGAAGAAGTTTTCTGCACAGCTCACTTCCTCTACTGGCTTTTCTGTGTTAGCTCTGGGCACTCACTGCTGCTGCCCTCGAGCCCTTGTGCACGCTTCTGCTACCAGCTGCAGCTGTAACTGCAGAGGCAGCTTGTCCCTACTTGCTGCTGCTACTGAGACATTGTAGCACAGAGCCAAGGAGCTCTGAAACTCCTCCTCGGCTCTGTGCTACAGCAGGCAGAGTTCTTTGTACTCTGAATAAAAAAAAAAAAAAAAGCTTGCACACACCATAGAGACTGGTGGCTGTCGGAAGAGGTGAGTGATTGCCAAAGCCTAAAGTTGTGCAGAGAGGAGTGCACTGTAAAGGTGTGGGGGAGGGAACAGTAAAAGGGGGTTAGCAGAGAGGAGAGCAGGGGGGATGTGTGCAGAGAGGAGATCGGGGGCATTTGTACATGGAGGAGAGCTGGAGGGATGTGTGCAGAGAGGGATCTGGGGGGATTTGTAAAGAAAGGAGAGCTGGGGGGGAATGTGTGCAGAGAGAGATCTGGGGGATTTGTAAAGAAAGGAGAGCTGGGGGGAATGTGTGCAGAGAGGGATCTGGGGGGATTTGTAAAGCAGGGAGAGCTGGAGGGAATGTGTGCAGAGAGGGATCTGGGGGATTTGTAAAGAAAGAAGAGCTGGGCACGAATACCTGTGGAAATCCCCAGAGAGGCACAGATAGTCTGAACGGTAACAATAATTGGGGGGGGGGGGGGGGTTGCCATCTTCGCCATGGGCACCAAATGACCTTGTCCCAGCGCTGGTCATGCCAACAGACAACGGATATGAGTGGCGATAAAGGAGGCTCGCATATAAACATAAAATGACGGTCGGTGCTCCAGGCATCAGATCAAGCCCACATAAAAATCATACACAGAAGATATGCATAACTAGATAAATATAATAAATCTGAATCTGACAAGGCCCAATGTCATATTCAACAACAAGCGCTTTAGGAAATATGTTGCAGGCAGAATATATATAAATAACCAAAATTAATGGAAACAGCAGCCGCCTAAAATGATACCTCTAAAACTAGAAATAACAGTGCTGAAATATTGATAAAAGCCTAAAATGCTGCCATTAGCTTGTTTAGGCTTTTATCAATATTTCATAACTAGATAAATAATTATAAGCAGCCTATAAAGAAAAAAATGCTTGTAAATACAAGACCGCTGCCCCCTAGAGGTTGATGAGCATATATTACCTGGCTCATCTCATACATTTTTCAAATAAAGACTCACACGATGCCATCCTTCTACAAAATCACATAACATCAAAAGATAATCAAAGACAAAATGTGCATGGAATGCACACAGGGTTCGCCCCTTAGGACTTTAAAGGCAACAATGGAGTAATAAAGAGTAATTATATATAAAATGCACAGAAGTGCTGTTTTTATTAAATTCGTAGAAAAAATATAAAAAAAATACAAATATAGATGCAATTAACAATACACATGTGCGTTTACAATACACATATCAAATTATACAAAGTCGATATGTCAACCCAGTGCTTACACCCTGTAGCCTATATCTTAAAGGTTGAACGGATGATTTTACAGCATATATTCCGACATGTTTCGGAAATCGGTATGTATTATTCCTTCATCAAGGGATTTACAGTTGGGTGATCAATCTTTATCTGCAATATAGATTTAAACATAGTATAGGGCTGAATGCTGACACACATTCACAAGAGGCGCCTGATAGAAGGCTACATAGTAAAAAAATAGAGAAAGAAAAACAAAAAACAGGGGGTATATAAGTTTATCCTGAATGCAGCTGGAAAAATCAAGCTGGAATACAGGGACACAGGGATATTAAATCCCATCAAGATCAGTAGCAGTAGTAATCAAGTTACCTGTATGCTTGACATGTATGGATAAGACACAGACCTCTGGGCAGCAGTTCCACAACTGACAGATGCCCAGTGAGTGTCTGCGTCTTATGAGTGGCTCTGATGAGGCAGCAGCCAGTCAGAGCCGTGCTCCAGTTACTCAGCTGTATCAGTGACAGCTGTGAGTGGAGCTGGAAATGGAACAGGAAATTCAGGCTCTGAATGACCTTATTTTCTTCTTTTCTTTCTAGGTCGGTAATAGACAAATTTACTCAAGATTTTTATTCATTAGTTGATACTGCATTTCATCATAATGTAGTATCGAAACAACTATGGGAATGCATTCGGACCACCCACCCCAGGGAGGCCACTTTCTATGCGTTACCAAAACTGCACAAACAGAAACCACCAGGTAGACCGATTATCTCGGGATGTGGCAGTTTAACTGAGAATCTAAGTCGCGTGGTAGATAATCATCTCAAATCTTTAGTTGCCTGTTTATCATCTTATGTACGCGATACCATTCACTTTTTGCAAATAATTCAGGATCTATACATCGAGGATGGCACGCTATTGGTAGCTATTGATGTAGAATCCCTTTAATGTACTATCCCTCATGTCAAAGGCCTGGCGGCCATACGGCATGTTTTGTCTCAATACAGCAATTGCGAACCCAACTACACTGAATTCATTTTGGCTTCTCTCGATTTCATACTCCATCATAACGCCTTTTGCTTTGACGGTTCCCACTACCTCCAGGTACAGGGCGTTGCGATGGGGACATGTTGTGCCCCATCGTACGCCAATCTGTACCTGGGGGAGTGGAAACACTCACTGCTTGTCTGTGAATCGTTGTCTATGTATATGTGCCATGTGCTAACATGGCGGCGATACATAGATGACATATTTCTTATCTGGGACGGATCGATCGATCTACTACATCAGTTTTTGAACTCACTCAACCAGAATGAGTTCAATCTAAAATTCACAATGACATATAGCCCCAGCGAAATTACATTTCTAGATGTGTCTGTAAAGAGATTGCCTAATGGTAACCTTTCTAGCGAATTTTACCGTAACCATACAGCAGGAAACTCTTTACTCCACGCGACTAGTTTTCACCCCAAACCACTCCTTGCCTCTATACCATATAGCCAGTATTTAAGGGCCCTGCCGCAACTGCTCCGACGATACTGGCTTCAAAACCGAAGCTAATATTTTGAAAAAGAGACTCCTCGAAAGAGGATATTCAAGTACCTGTCTCAAAAAAGCATATAGAAAAGCCCTTAACAAATCACGCCATGACCTGTTGAACACACAAAAACAACATTCTAATGATGAAACAACACGTATCATTACAACATATGCATCACAACACCAGCAAGTCAAACGGGTCTTAAATAAATATTGGCACTTATTGACCATGGATCCTACTTTGGCCCCCTTTGTCCCTAGCTTCCCAGCTATTACATTTAGGAGAGCGCCATCTATAGGTGACAAACTGGTCAGCAGTGAGTATAGATCACACAAAGGTGATATATGTAAAACCTTGGGGACTTTCGCATGTGGGGGATGTCATTATTGCCAGTACATGGACAGACGCAATAAAATTATGCTACCAAACGTTCAACTTTTCTCTCCGAAACACTATGTAAACTGCAAAACCCCTGGAATTGTGTATTTGCTAACATGTGAATGCGGGTGCTACTATGTTGGCAAAACCATCAATGAGTTTTGGAAAAGGATATACCAACATCTTGGCACCATACGCAAACGCGACCCTGAGGTACCCATTGGCCGTCATATGGCCAAAGTTCATCCAGTATCAATTCCCAAGATTCATTTCTTGGCTCTCGATCGTGTCCACTTTAGCATTAGAGGTGGGGATTTCAACAAACGTCTTCTTCAATGTGAATTGAGGTGGATATACAACTTACAGGCCAATTTTCAACCTGGCCTTAACGGGGCTTTCAATTTTAAACCATTCCTCCCCGGTTTCACATCAGGGGTCTGTGAGTTGAATTTGTAGGTGTTCCCCTCTGCTATTTTCTCTTGCATTTCTTCTTTTTTTTATTTCCCCTTTTTTTTTTTTTTATCTTTTTTATCTGTATATGCTGAATGGATTAATTATATATTCATGATTTACAAGCAGACAAATGAATAACTGTACATTTACACAGGGCCCCGCTTTTTGCAGCGAACTATGTATCGTCCCCTTTTACCTGTCATATATGATCTTGTAAGTCCATCATGCAACCTGTACGACTTTGTAAGTTATCTATTATGCAATGTGTATATATATATTCTCTATGTATTTTTGCGCATTGCCTTATGGTATTACCAGATGCGCTGCCTGTTCTTTCTTTTCTTTTTTCCTTTTCCTTTTTTCTGCCTTATTTGAACAAATGTATTCATAATTTTCAATTATTATTTTTTGATTTATTATTACTTTTTGCACTTTTGTACAATGGATTGGCTGCAACGTTCTCATCCACCAGATGGCGCAGCTCTTGATGCGCGGGCTGTCTGTCTGCACACAGACACCCGGCGGGTAGGCTCCACCCGCTCCTGGCTAGAGGGCGGCGATCATGCATGGCCTCCTGTGCCTTTGAACGCGGGGGAGCCTTTTCTGTGTCCCCGCATCTGGCATCCAGCCTATGCTGGGATATAATACCCGCCGGTGACGCGTGACGTCATCACGTCCCCAGGGGCGTGACTACGCCGCGCACCCCAGCGTCAGGGAGACGCTCTGAGCTCCACTCACAGCTGTCACTGATACAGCTGAGTAACTGGAGCACGGCTCTGACTGGCTGCTGCCTCATCAGAGCCACTCATAAGACGCAGACACTCACTGGGCATCTGTCAGTTGTGGAACTGCTGCCCAGAGGTCTGTGTCTTATCCATACATGTCAAGCATACATGTAACTTGATTACTACTGCTACTGATCTTGATGGGATTTAATATTCCTGTGTCCCTGTATTCCAGCTTGATTTTTCCAGCTGCATTCAGGATAAACTTATATACCCCCTGTTTTTTGTTTTTTTTTTCTATATTTTTTTACTATGTAGACTTCTATCAGGCGCCTCTTGTGAATGTGTGTCAGCATTCAGCCCTGCACTCGAAGCTGCCCACCCCGCTTGTTTGTTGACTTTCCAGCCAGCCTGTTTCAAAACATTTGTTTGCTTTTTGTTTCGTTTTGCTATGTCCTAATTTCCATGAACCTTCTATGTAAGTACAACTGCCCAAACATTTCAAAAGAGTTTTGAAGTAATTAATACTTTGTAGTAGCCTCATATAATACGCTGCTATTTTACTATGTTTAAATCTATATTGCAGATAAAGATTGATCACCCAACTATAAATCCCTTCATGAAGGAATAATACATACCAATTTCCGAAACATGTCGGGATATGTGCTGTAAAATCATCCGTTTGACCTTTAAGATATAGGCTACAGGGTGTAAGCACTGGGTTGACATATCGACTTTGTATAATTTGATATGTGTATTGTAAACGCACATGTGTATTGTTAATTGCATCTATATTTGTATTTTTTTATATTTTTTCTACGAATTTAATAAAAACAGCACTTCTGTGCATTTTATATATAATTACTCTTTATTACTCCATTGTTGCCTTTAAAGTCCTAAGGGGCGACCCCTGTGTGCATTCCATGCACATTTTGTCTTTGATATTTAAATAAGGAAGTTGGCAGTATTTTATACATAATCAATGCTCATTGTATTCTTTATTCTTAACGTCAAAAGATTATTTTAAAATTCATAAACATGGTACACAATATATTCATTATTAAAAAATATAATCATTATTAAAAACAATCATTTATCAGAAATAAAACAATTTAAGTCAAAGTCGACATTTAACCCTTCAGGCGTTAAAAACCTTAGCCTCAACTATCCAGAATGATTCTCTTTGACTAATGTGGCGGATATCGTTCCCACCCCACCAATGTCTGTCCACCCTCTCAATACCCCAGAATTTATAACATCTAGGGTCCCTGTTGTGGCATTGTCTAAAATGTCTAGAGATGCTATGAGTCCTCAGACCCTTTTTAATATTGTTGACATGCTCCCCCACACGAGCACTCAGGGGACGGGAGGTTCGGCCTGTATATTGGAGTCCACAACTGCACTCCAACATATAGCCCACTCCCCAAGTACTGCATGTAATCAGGTTCTTAATTTGATATGTCCTATTGGTAGAAAAAGAGGCAAACTCCTTACAATTTTTTATATTAAATCTGCACTGTTTGCATGCCTTACACCATCCACAGGCATAAAAACCCGAAAGGAAAGAAAAAATCTATTCTCCTTAAAAATGGGAGGGTCAATCACACCTGGGGCAATAACATCCCTAAGAGTGGGGGCTCTTTTGTAAATAAATTGGGGGCATGGAGGAAGGACTGCTCCCAGTACTTTGTCCTTCCCCAACACCTCCCAATGTCTATTTACTATCCAATCGAATTGTATGTGTTAAATATTGAAGTCCAAAACCATTTTGAATTCAAATTTCTCAACCTTTTTGTTATTAGAATCTGAAACCAAACTATTTCTATCTAGGACGTCAACCTTCTCAATCTCATTCTGGATTTGATTCCCATGATAGCCTTTTTGGTGTAATCTATCTGCCAGGATCTGAGATTGGGCTACAAAATCAGTATTGGAAGAGCAATTACGCCTTAGGCGAATAAATTGTCCCCTTGGAATGTTACAGAGCCAATTTTTATGGTGGCAGCTGTCGAGAGGAATGTAACCACTCTGGTCAGTGGGCTTAAAGTAGTTCTGTGTCTTAAAAGTGGTACCCTCTTTAAAGGGTTAATTGGTTGCACAGTGAGCACTTAGATCTCCCCTCTTTTTTATATATGGTTTGATGCCCCCATTGATTGACCGATCTGGAGGAGAAGTTCAAACAGACTTATTTCTGCTGCCTACCTGTTGTGTGGGACCTGCGTGAATGACTACCTGTTAGCTCAGGGGTCCATGCTCTGAGGTGAGCGTAGAACATAGATCGGATAGAAATTGAGGATTTGTTGGAAAAAATGCAGGAGTTGGAGATTAAACATAAAGTTAATCTTGACCAAGATAATGCCAGACAAGGCATTCCAAGGTAATAAATGCGGGTGATTGCTGGCCAGACAATTAAAAAAGCAACAGGAACTAGGTCATGTTCACAATATATTAGTTAATGATAAACAGGTAGTGGATACTAAATCCATAGCTGGGGAATTCCATCGATTTTACACAGAACTATATGATATACAAACAATCTCTTTGAGAGCGGCGGATGGGAGGCAGGTGGAGGAGATTAGGGAATATCTTAGGGACTCTGCCCTACCAGTTCTGTCCTCCATGGTTATTGAGAATCTGGAACAACCAATTACCGTCAAGGAAGTGAACAAGGCAGTAGAAAATTTGCCAATGGGGAAAGTCTAGGACCGGATGGCCTAATTAACGCATATTATAAGAAATTTATCTCAATATTGGCATCCCCTCTTTGTAATTAACTTAATAAAATCACGGCCACTAATCCCTTATCTTCGGAGGCACTGTTAGCATATGTGACCGTTCTTCCGAAACCTGGGAAAAATTCACAACACTGTGCTAACTATAGACTCAATTCACTTCTCAAAGTGAGGAAAAATAAGGAAATAGTCAGGGTCGGTATTAGTTCCGGGGAACATAAAGTCTCAGCATATGCTGATGACTTACTATTCTATCTTTCCAAACCCCAGGAGTCTCTACCTGTCTTGATGGCTGAAGTCCAGAGGTATGGTATTTTATCTAATTTCAAAATAAAATAAATTTGATTATCTGGAATGTAAATTCTTTATATTATTTAGGAGTACATATTACATCAAATATAAAATTATTATATGAACTCAATTATGGCTCCTTATTGATAAGGATAATGAAGGATTTGCAGAGATGGAGATGCCATTCTTTGACATGGTTCGGAAGAGTGATGCGCTCAAAATGAATATAATACCCAGAATAACATGTCTTATATACTGTTCCTATCTCACTTCCACAGATTTTCTTTAAACAGATACATAAAGCTTGTATATCCTTTGTATGGAATGATAGAAGCCCTAGAATAGCTTATGATATTTTACATAGAAATAAAGGGGAAGGGGGAATTGGGCTTCCAGACATGGCCTTGTATTACAGGCAATGTCTATGGTATGCATCTTAAATTGGTGCCATGACACTGCAAGTAAGGCATGGGTCTCGCTGGAAAAAATTTTAGCTGGTAGAAATTTAGCTGGGGCACCATGGATTCCGGCTGCGTCCAGGGGCCTCTCAAGTTGGACATCCCCTCTAACACGGGGCTGTTTATCGGTGTGGGACGGAATTAATAAAACTGGTAAACATGCCCCCGTGTATCCCCATTGGCCCCACTGGAGGGATACCCTTGGTTCCCCCTGGGAGAGAAGGTAAGAGTTTTAGGCCTGTGGGGATCAGATGAGAATACAGCGTGTGCCAGGTATGTCCCACAAGGAACTTTATCTTCCTTTATGGAGTTGGTGTCATCCCAGGGAGCATACCTATGGCTAGGTGGAGATATCTCCAAATGTCGAATCTTTTTACAAAATTAGAACCCCGATTAAGGCCCTTCAGCTCTCTTACTAACTTTGAGACTTTGTGCATGAAGACATCAGAGCCTAATCATTTGCTATCTCAAATGTATTAAATAGTTCTCAGTGGTCAAAACAGTCCAACCCCCTATTATATTAAAGAATGAGAAAGAGTGCTAAACTATACATTTACCTCATCACAAGTTAAGAAATTGTTGGAATCAACGCACTTTACTTCTATAAATTCTTCTACACAGGAAATGTCATATAGGTTTATGGCCAGATGGTATCGAACCCCAGAACAATTGGCACAGATATACCCGACAGCAAACAAATGCTGCCGGAGGGGCTATATACAAAATGGTACATTCCTCCATATATGGTGGTCTTGCCCAAAAATTAGATCATTTTGTGAGGAGTTAGCCCCATGGATCAAGAAGTTGTCCACTAAACCTATAGAAATGTCACCTTTACATTTTCTGTTCCACGGAATGCCTGCACCTATCAAATCCTATAAAAAAAGCGTTATTCCACACCTGTTGAATGCAGCTAAAGCATTAATACCCAGGTTTTGAAAACAGACCACATGCCCCACTCTGTTGGAATGGAAATGAGAGGTTGAAGTAATAATGGTGGTGGAAATATGGGTGCATAAGGGGTTAGAAACCAACAAGATAAATTTAAAAACACATGGGCAGGCTGGAAGCAATACTAGTCAGAGATCAAGAAAGATTCAAATATATTAGAGGGTGGACGTAGGCTGATATTTTATGCAATAGGTTGTAATATTGCTGCAGAATCTCATTTTTGAAAATATTTTATTATATCTTTTCATGTGACAACACTGAAGAAATGACACTTTGCTACAATGTAAAGTAGTGAGTGTACAGCTTGTATAACAGTGTAAATTTGCTGTCCCCTCAAAATAACTCAACACACAGCCATTCATGTCTAAACTGCTGGCAACAAAAGTAAGTACACCCCTACATGAAAATGTCCAAATTGGGCCCAATTTGTAATTTTCCTTCCCCGGTGTCATGTTACTCGTTCGTGTTACAAGGTCTCAGGTGTGAATGGAAGCAGGTGTGTTAAATTTGGTGTTATCGCTCTCACTCTCTCATACTGGTCACTGGAAGTTCAACATTAGACAAACAAACATTTGGGGGGCACACCCTAAAAAATGCATAAGAGATGGTGCAGCCAAAAGACCATACAGACAAAAAAAAAAGAGATTATAGCGCACACATACAAAAATGACATTTATCCTGCAAGGCTAGTTAAAAACACCTGAACATATTTGAAAAATACGGGGGTTTAGTCACACTATATGGTCATATAGTGGTAAGCCTACTTACTGCGACAAAGTACCCAGAATTAGTGGGTCCTATGCTATCCATACAATGGATGTAATCTCTTTTATTTTTTTTTCTGTCTGTCTGTATGGTCTTATGGCTGCACCATCTCTTATGCATTTTTAGGGTGTCCCTTCCCCAAATCTTTGTTTGTCTAGTGTATGGATTCTGACCAAATCCCTTTTGGGCTGGAGCATCCCACCCCCCCATCATTGCCTCTTATTAGTGTCCACCTGTGTTATAGGAGGAGTCCTTGAAATTCTCCCATTTAGAGGAGTGTATGCTCCCATGGTTCAGAGAAGCAGGATCTTCCATTCTATGGATAGCGTAGGACCCACTAATTCGGGGTACTTTGTCGCAGTAGGTGGGCTTAGCACTATATGACCATATAGTGTGACCAAACTCCCGTATTTTTTGAATATGTTCAGGTGTTTTTAACTAACCTTGCAGGATAAATGTCATTTTTGTATGTGTGCGCTGTAATCTCTTGTTTTTTTTCTGGAAGTTCAACATGGCACCTTATGGCAAAGAACTCTCTGAGGATCTGAAAAGTGTCCACAGTGTTGTTACATGAAAAGATATAATAAAATATTTACAAAAAAGTGAGGAGTGTACTCACTTTTGTGAGATACTGTATGTGTGTATATATATATATATATATATATATATATATATATCTGTTGGAATAATAAATTATTTTAATTATTAACATTATTAACATAGATAATGATTATTCATTCTGATTTGAGGCATGAGGGTAACTTTTGCAGGCATAAATACCTTGTGTCGGCATGGGGTTTCCCATTCCCAGCTGATAGTAAGGAACAGAGGAAGGAAAAATATGTAGAGAAGGATTGATTGAATGGATATGGGGGGTTTCAGTAGGTGACACAAATAGCAGAGAGGGGATTCAGAAACGTTCCAGTAGTTGACAAGGATGAGCCAAGAAGGGTTAAGGGAAGGGATGCATAAATGTGCGAGGAAAAGAACAGGGTGGAAGGGAAAGAGACAGAAAAAGGTGGCAGGAGGGGACACAGATAGATAGAGAGGTGTTTTGGGGAGGAATGGAGAGAGGTGCTAGGTAGAGGCACAGAGGGGCTCAGGAAAAGGATGCAGAAAGGTACCAGGAGGGGACACAGATACATGGAGGGTGATTTAGAGAAAGGATGTAGAAAGGTATCAGAAGGGAAAGTATAGTTGAAGAGGGTTTTAGGGAAGAGATGCAGTGCCATGATGGCATACAGTGCAGGGAAGTGCAGGGAGGAGGCACAAAGTTATAGAGGGAGGAGGAGCAGAGGGTGTCCATGCAATGCTCAATAGTTGCAAACAACACATTTGACCCTCACATTATTTGTGATGATGGGGGGTATGTAGGGGATAAATAGATCATGATCACAAACACTTCTGACTGCTGGATGTACTTATTCCTGCAGAGATCTGTGGAAATAAATGCTGCCAGTTTCCTGTTGTATGGAAATAAAGGACAAACATTGTTCCATGTAACCTGTGAAACAATGCAAGTTAGGGCAGGTCCATCTGTGCGAGAGAGTACAAAACATGCATATATAAAACACAAATAACATTAAAGAAAAAAGTAAAAAATAAAATAAAAATGTTAATAAACCTATTTTCTTTTTTTGTAATGAATAATTCTGTCCAAATGCTTTTTTTTTTTTTTTAATTTTTTTATTTAAAGATATGACACAGATACAAACATCTGTCCAAATGCTTTACTAACATTTTGGGTAGGATGTAGAACACCTCCACCTAGTGTTAGTATAGTAAAATTACCACAACCAGTTTTTGTCATTTTGTCCTAGTAATATGCCCAAAACATGGTCTGCCATTTGAGTATACAAGATGGCTTAAATCTGCAGCTATAAAAGAATGCTTAGAAGGATGCTTGCGCAAGCATCTTCACTCTATATATATCTGTTCTCTGTTTTGTTCTGTAGACATGCCATGGGACAAGACATATGATTTATGACTCATAACCAGACAGCCTGTTGACACGTGTTAACTCATGATAATGTATCTTAAAGGGTCACTGACTTGTGTAACCATATAACTATATATATTTCTATACAAATACATCATTCACTAACCACTCCCCCCTCCCCCCTCCCCTCTTTCTGTTGCTATGTTGAACCATATATAAGCTGTAACGCACCTAAATAAAGGCAGACATTTTACGAATGTATAACTTGCTTCTTGTTTCATGGTGTCTCCAGATATCTGAGGGCACTGTTAGTGTACCTAATAGACGGGTGGTCCTCCAGAATACCTACTATTCACTTCAGATGGGGGCTCGTACCGGGTAAGACAATCATCTGTGGTGGGATGGGCCTTTGTCTATTTTGACGAATTCTTTCTTACCCTGGCTCTGATAAAGTCTTAGCCTTTTATATTTAACCTCTTCAGATCCGCGCTATTGCCAAATGACGGCAACAGTGCAGACCTACATTGCCGTCGTCCCGTGCACGAGCGGCCTGCGCGCCCCCTGCAGGGAGCGCGCTGTGTGCTCGGTGATTAGCGAGTCTATGAGACTCGCCTGATCACAGATCAGAGTAAGGGGTCGGTCCCGACCCCTTACCACATGATCAGCTGTCATCCAATGACAGCTGATCATGTGATGTAAACAGAACCGGTAATCGGCTATTTTTTCTCCTTGCGCTGACAGCGTGAGGAGGAAAAAAAAAAACGATCACCGGCGGCCGTGAGAGGGACATCAGTCCCGATCACGGCGATCATCTGTGCCCCCTGCCAGTGACACCTAGCAATAGGCAGCAGTGCCGCCTACCAGTGCCCACCAGTGTCACCCATCAGTGCCCACAGTGCCACCCATCAGCGCCCACAATCAGTGCTGCACATCAGTGCCACCTATCAGTGCCCATCAGTGTCACCTACCAGTGCCAATCAGTGCCGCCCATCACTGCCCATCAGTGCCACCCATCAGTGCCGCCCATCAGTGCCCCCCATCAGTGGTACCTATCAGTGCCCATCAGTGCCACCTATCCATGCCACCCATCCGTGCCACCCATCAGTGCCACCCATCAGCGGCCATCAGTGCCGCCTTATCTGTGCCCATCAGTACCGCCTTATCTGTCCCCATCAGTGCCGCCTTGACTGTGCCTATCAGTGCCGCCTTAACTGTGCGTATACGTGCCCATCAGTGCAGCCTATCAGTGCCCACCAGTGCCGCCTCATCAGCGCATATCAATGAAGGAGAAAAATTACCAGTTTGCAAAATTTTATAACAAACTATGAAACATGATTTTTTTTTTTCAAAATTTTCCATTTTTTTTGTTTGTTTAGCAAAAAATAAAAATCCCAGCTGTGATTAAATACCACCAAAAGAAAGCTCTATTTGTGGGAAAAAAAATGATAAAAATTTCATTTGGGTACAGTGTTGTATGACCACGCAATTGTCATTCAAAATGCGTCAGCGCTGAAAGCTGAAAATTGGTCTGGGCAGGAGGGGAGTTTAAGTGCCCAGTAAGCAAGTGGTTAAAGAGAAAGGAAGGACGGACCATGCCTTAATAGACACACTCACAGAGGTGTAACATTGTAGGGTCTTTAGGAGACCCGAGTATTTATTTAAGACTCAGTTCAGTATCCTTTTGGGAAGGGTATTTAGGTAACCAACAGCACACGCTAAATCTTTACTTCTCTCTGTTGCATAGAAGTAATAGGATAACTTGTGATTGCTGATATTTTTTTGTTGTAGCAGCTTGGGGTTTCTATAATGTTATGCCCAGGTTGGCTTTAAGTGTTTTGGGAACGCTGTAGAAGCGTTTTGGGAATGCTGGTGATTGATCAGGTAGGTAGGAATTTTAGTCAGAAATAGGGACAAAGTAAATTAGAAATTTCCCTTGCTTATATCCAAATATTGTGATTGTTGTAAGTACTTTTGTATATATGTTCATATAATCTGCTAAGTTTTCTTTAACTACTTCCCACCCGGCCACTGCACATATAGGGTCGGGTGGTCCTTTCCTCGTTCTGAGTGGATGTTCAGAAACGTCACTCAGAACAAGTGCTCGCAACGCGGCACTCCAGGATCCAGCTGAGCAGAGATCGGGATATGGGTGCTGTGATTGGCCCTCCTAATCACCTGACGGCTGTGTCCAATCACAGCCATCACAATGTAAACAGAGACGCGTGTCTCTGTGACAGGTCTCATCGCCAAGCTCAGTGAGAGCTTAGTTGGAGGGCGGGGGGAAGAGGGGGAATCTGCAGATCTGTGACAGCTCTCTGTGTGAAGATGATTTTACACAGAGAGCTGTTACAGATCACCATACAAAAGTACACCAAGTACCACTGATATACCCCTGTCCCTATACACATATATTGGTCCTAGGGATGAGCTTCGTGTTCGAACTGAACGCATGTTTGACTCGAACATCGCCTGTTCAATCATTCGCCGAATTACGAACAATATGGCCCGTTCGCACCGAATTCGAGTGGCGCATCACGGCCCATAATTCACTGCGGCATCGCAGTGCATTGCTGGCTGATGATTGGCCAAGCATGCACTATGACCCGCATGCTTGGCCAATCACAGTGCCGTCTGTACAGAGAGCCGTAATTGGCCAAAGCCAGGGTGGCTTTGGCCAATAATGGCTCAGGGGGTTTAGTACACGCCCCACACTATATAAGGCCGCCTGCACGGCGGCCCTGTGTAGTGTGTTCCGGCGTTGACAGAGACATAGATAGACAGAGAGACAGTGTCATTTGATTTAAGTTAGATAGAGTAGGCAGGCGTCAGTTAGCTGCACTTACAGTGGATTGTGTATATATACATCCTAGGTGTTGTGTGTGTGTATATATATATATATATATATATATATACACACTGTATTCAGTTTAGCTAGATCCGTTCCTGTTATTCTCTTCCTACTACTGACAGGCAGGCAGGTGTTTTTACAGTATTTACATCTACCTGAAGAAAATTGCTGGTGTTCTTCTGATCCTATTAGTCCTATTAGCTACAGTATTTACAGTTAGTGTAGTGGGTCCTCTGCACAGTGTGCACCTAAAGCTACCTGAAGAAAATGAGTGGTGTTCTTCTGATCCTATTATTACAGTACCGCAGGCAGCTGCAGTATTTACAATTAGTGTAGTGCGTCCTCTGCACAGTGTGCACCTAAAGCTACCTGAAGAAAATTAGTGGTGTTCTTCCGATCCTATTAGTACAGTACCGCAGGCAGCTGCAGTATTTACAAGTTAGTGTAGTGCGTTCTCTGCAATTAAATTAGTGGTGTTGTTCTGATCCTATTAGTACAGTACCGCAGGCAGCTGCAGTATTTACAATTAGTGTAGTGCGTCCTCAGCACAGTGTGCACCTAAAGCTACCTGAAGAAAATTAGTGGTGTTCTTCTGATCCTATTAGTACAGTACCGCAGGCAGCTGCAGTATTTACAATTTAGTGTAGTGCGTCCCCTGCACAGTGTGCACCTAAAGCTACCTGAAGAAAAATAGTGGTGTTCCTCTGATCCTATTAATACCACAGGCAGGCAGCTACAGTATTTACAGTTAGTGTACTGTGTCCTCTGCACAGTGTGCACCTAAAGCTACCTGAAGAAAATTAGTGCTGTTCTTCTGATCCTAATAATACCACAGGCAGGCAGCTACAGTATTTACAGTTAGGGTAGTGTGTCCTCTGCACAGTGTGCACCTAAAGCTACCTGGAGACAATTGCTGTTGTTCTGCTCCTATTAATACCACAGGCAGGCAGCTACAGTATTTACAGTTGTGTACTGTGTCCTCTCCACAGTGTGCACCTAAAGCTACCTGAATAAAATTGGTGGTGTTCTTCTGATCCTATTAATACCACAGACAGGCAGCTACAGTATTTACAGTTAGTGTACTGCATCCTCTGCACAGTGTGCACCTAAAGCTACCTGAAGAAAATTGCTGTTGTTCTGCTCCTATTAATACCACAGGCAGGCAGTTACAGTATTTACAGTTAGTGTACTGCGTCCTCTGTACAGTGTGCACCTAAAGCTACCTGAAGACAATTGCTGGTGTTCTCATGTTAATAATACTAGAGGCAGGCAGTTGATTCTGCTAGCTGCAGTATCAGTATATATATACATCCCAGCTTTGTGCAGCTACATCTCACTGCAGGCCATTAGTATGTCTGGAAGGCCAATAAGGAGAGGCAGACAGTCACAAGCCAATAAAAGAGGGCAAGCAGGTTCTGTGTCTAGGTGCAACAGTGCTGGTCGTGGAGACGGTGCATCCTCATCAGCACGTGGCTTGTCCTCTTTTTTGGCAGCTGGCTGTGTTGAGCCGCAACATGCGGAAGACTTGGTAGAGTGGATGACCAAGCCGTCCTCGTCCTCCTCATCCTCTCTCCCCCAGGCTCAGGGTACTTTGTCTGGCAAAGCAGCTGCCAACACGGCCTCTTCCCTCAGCTCAATGGCATCAGTCACTCCTTCCCTAGCCCCACCATGCCCTCCTGAGGAGTTCCCCGAACTGTTTGACCACAGTGTTGGGTACATGCTCCAGGAGGATGCCCAGCGTTTTGAAGGCTCCGATGATGGTACCCAGCTAGAGGAAGGCAGTAACGTGAGCCCAGAGAGAGGGGGTGCCCAAGAAGGACAGCAATCTGGCAGTCTTGTTCCCCCAGCTGCAGCATACTGCCAGCTTTGCTCCAGTGATGAGGAGGCAGGGGATGATGAGGTCACTGACTCCACGTGGGTGCCTGATAGGAGAGAGGAGGAGGAGGAGGGGGAGGCACATCACCAACGAGGCAGGATGTCCTCCAGGGGCCAGCTTAAGGGCAGCACACCAACTGCATCACACCACAGAGCTCCGCATGTGCAGGGCACTGCTGTCTCTGCGCGTTATTCCAAAAGTTCTTTGGTGTAGGCCTTTTTTTGAGATGAGTGCATCAGATCCCACCACTGCTATTTACAACATATGTCTCAAGTGTATCTCTCGTGGCCAAAACATCTCCCGCTTGGGCACCACATGCTTGACCAGACATATGTTGACCTGCCAAGCAGTTCGTTGGCAAGTGTACCTAAAAGACCCACACCAAAGAACAAAGAGGACCTCTCCTTGCTCCTCATCAGCTGGGATCTCCAACCCCACTATACCTTCAGTCCTTTCTGAGACCTGCACTGACAGGAATGATTGTGTAGAATTACGTGTGTCACAGCCAAGTACTTGGGGGCAATCTGCTATCGGTACACCAACGTCAGATTTTACCAGACTAATTTCCCTGCCCCAGCTGCTGCACTGCCGAAAGAAGTTCGCTCCCAGCCATCCACATGCCCAGTGGTTGAATGCTAGCTTGGCTAAATTGCTAGCACTTCAACTGCTGCCTTTTCAGTTGGTAGACTCTGCCCCCTTATGTGAGTTTGTGGAATGTGCGGTTCCTGAATGGCAGGTTCCCAAACGCCACTTTTTCTCACAGAAGGCGATTCCGGCTCTCTACTGGCATGTGGAAGGCAATGTCTTGGCCTCGCTGGACAGGGCGGTCAGCGGTAAGGTGCATATTACTGCTGACTCATGGTCCAGCAGGCATGGACAGGGACCTATCTTTCACCGCGCACTGGGTGACTCTTCTGGCAGGAAGGAGGCAGGACAGGGTTCACTAGTGTTGGAGGTTGTTCTGCCACCATGCCTCCAAAATACTACTAGTGGTGATTCTGCCACACCTCTCTCCTCCACCCCCTCCTCTTCTTCTTCCTCCATGGCCTCTTCCTGTGCTGATTTGACTTCGGAACCAGCGGTACTCCGTAGGCGTTCAAAGGGGCTATGCAAGCACGCAGGCCAAAAGATGCCATGCGGTGCTTGAGCTGGTGTGCTTGGGGGGCAGAAGCCACACTGGGGAAGAGATTCTGTCAGCTCTGCAGAGGCAGGTTCAGAGGTGTTTGACACCACGCCAGATTAAGGCAGGTATGGTGGTTTGCGACAATGGCACCAACCTCTTCTCCGCCCTCCGACAGTGACAACTGACCCATGTGCCCTGTTTGGCTCACGTCCCTAACTTGGTGGTGCAGCGTTTTTTGGGCAGGTACCCGGGCTTACAGGATGTCCTGAGGCAGGCCAGGAAAGTCTGTGTGCATTTCCGCAGGTGATATAATGCCAGTGCTCGGCTGGCTGACCTTCAAAAGGAATTAAACCTGCCAAAGAACTGCCTAATCTGTGACATGCCCACCAGGTGGAACTCAACGTTCGCCATGCTGCAGCGGCTGCACACGCAGCAGAGGGCCATCGATGAGTACCTGTGCGACTATGGCACCAGGACAGGGTCAGGGGAGCTTGTTTTTTTTCCCCACGCCAGTGGGCCATGATCAGGGATGCATGCACTGTCCTGTCACCATTTGAGGAGGCCACGAGGATGGTGAGCAGTGACAGTGCATGCATCAGTGACACTGTCCCCCTTGTCCACCTGTTGGAGCACATGCTGCGTGGAATAATGGACAGGGCACTTGAGGCAGAACAGAGGCAGGAAGGGGAGGACTTCCTTAGCTCTCGAGGCCCCCTTTATCCAGACTTTGTTCCTGCATGCCCGTCGATCACACAGGAAGAGGACGAGGAGGAGGAGGAAGAGGAGGATTGTGTCAGCATGGAGGTGGAGCCTGGCACTCAGCATCAGCACTACAGTCCCAGCATGCACAGGGACTCTGGTGTCATAAGGGGGCATGACCCCAGAGTCCCTGCGCATGCTGGGAATGTGACGTCACAAGGGGGCGGGGTCACCGCCTATACAAATGGCTCCGCAGCTCGGACACACCATTCCAGCAGGAGAGAGCGTCGTGTCAACATCAGAAGAGAAGAGGAGAAGAGGAAAAGAGGGGACAAGACAGCGCAGCAATAGAGCTGGAAGAAGATAGCGGGGGAGTCCGGCAGAAGATACGGGAGAAGAACTGGACAGCGGCAGCAGACCGGGCCCCCGCTAGCAAGAGAGCTGAAAGAAGATAGCGGAGGGGCCCGGGAGAAGAGGCGGAACAGCGGGAGAAGAAGTCGGAAGAAGACCCCCGAAGTCGGAAGAGACCCCCCCGGAGCTGCCTAATAAATTTCTTTTAAAACCTGTGTGGTGTGTTTTTTTAATTAACACTTTTTTCCCTAGGTGAATGGGTAGGGGTACCATGTGAAAATCGATGAAACGATGAAAATCGGACCTCTGCTTCCACTCATACGCTGATGACACCCAACTGTACCTTCGCATCACTGGACAAAAAGACCACCATCAGCAATTAGAGAAATGCCTCACTCTGATAGATGACTGGATCACCATTAGCTCCCTCAAACTCAAAGGTTCAAAAACAGAACTTCTTCTCCTACACGCTAACCAAAATGCCAAAAACAAGACTCCGTGGACACCTGCCACTATCTTAGGACAAACCATCTCTCCGAGCACCAAAGCCAAAAAGCCTCGGAGTTATCTTTGACTCAGAAATGACAATGGATGCACAAATAGGATCGGTAGTTAGCGGATCCAACCATCTCCTCCGCCTGTTACGTAGACTTATCCCCTTCATCCCAGAAGAGGACAAAGGAGCAGTAGTTGGAACAATCATCAATTCCCGACTCGATTACGCTAACTCGCTCTACATTGGATTACCTCAATATCAGCTTGCGCGCCTACAGGTCGCCCAAAACGCGGCGGCAAGACTGTTAACAGGAAAAAAACCCTGGGAGTCAATTTCCCCATTACTAAGGAACCTACATTGGCTAACCGTAAAGAATCGGATCACATTCAAGACCCTCTTCCTCACTCACAAATGCATACGAGGAAACGCGCCTCAATACCTTTGAGAGAAAATAAAACACTACACACCCAATCGCAATCTTCGATCATCTAATCAAAACCTCCTTCTCATTCCCAAATACCGCTACAAAGCAAAGGGAGAACGAAAATTCGCAGTCCAAGGACCTCAGCTATGGAACGCACTTCCGACCCACATCTGCATGGAAGAAAACCACCTGGCTTTCAGGAAAAAACTCAAGACCTTCCTCTTCTAGAAGCTGGCAACACCAAACGCATTAGCGCCTTGAGGCGATTCAGTTCGCATTAGCAGCGCTTTATAAATTTTTCATTCATTCATGTACCCCATACTCATTCACATAGGGTGGGGGGGATCTGGGGGCTCCCTTATTAAAGGGGGCTCCCGGATTCCGATAAGCCCCCTGCCTGCAGACCCCGACAATCAACGGCCAGGGTTGTCGGGAAGAGGCCCTTGTCCTCATCAACATGGGGGCAAGGTGCTTTGGGATGGGTGGGCCCGCAGGGCGCCCCCTCCCCCAAGGCAACAACCCCCCCATGTTGAGGGCATGCGGCCTGGTACGGTTCAGGAGGGGGGCGCTCGCTCGTCCCCACCCCCTTTCCTGACTGGCCGGGCTGCGTGCTCGGATAAGGGCCTGGTGTATGGATTTTGGGGGACCCCCACGCCGATTTTTCGGCGTAGGGGGTTCCCCTTACAATCCATACCAGACCTAAGGGCCTGGTATGCCCCTGGGGGGAAACCCATGCTGGTTTTTTCATTGAAAATTTGGCGCTGCGTTCCCCCTCAGGATTCATACCAGACAGCTGTCAGCACTGCCTGCCTGAAAAAAAGTTTTCCTTTCCTGATGAGTGAGCCATCTTGGCGCTGGCTCACGCGACGGGTCTCGTAGGTGTCAAATCTCGCCGAGAAAAGTGGAGAGATTGACACAGTATCGTGGTCACCTACTGTACCTTTGTGAGTAGTTTTTAATAAATTTACCCTAGGATAATGCACTAGGCTGATGCGCTCTCTCCTTTTTTCTTATTATTTTTTTCTTATCGTTTACTCAGCATCAGCAGCAGTCTTTAAGGGATCATTTACAGTCCCAAGAAACCCATGAACTTGTACGTGGCTGGGAGGAGGTGGTTGCGGATCATGTCGTCCTTAGTGACCCAGAGGACTCCGGACCGAATACCTCAGCAAACCTACGCTGTATGGCCTCCCTGATCCTGCAAATCCTGCGGAAGGATCCTCGTATTCGTGGTATCAAGGAGAGGGATCAATACTGGCTGGCAACCCTTCTTGATCCACGTTACAAGGGTAAGGTGGCAGACCTTATCTAGCCGTCGCAGAGGGAGCAGAGGATGAAATATCTTCGGGAGGTCTTGCAGAAAGGTCTGTGCAACGCGTTCCCAGAGACTGGGAGGTTACAAACTCCTGTTCCTGGACAACGTGTTGCTGAGGCTTCGGTCAGTCAAAGAAGGAGCGGTAGAGAAGGTGGCCGTCTGACCGATGCGTTCAGACAATTTTTTAGTCCGCAGCCCCAAGGTATGATCGGTTCCAGCAACCATCGCCAGCATCTGTTTTACCTAGGAATACCTAGGGGCAAGATCTGACTTGGACACCTTTCCCACCGAACATCCTCTGGGTTACTGGGTCTTGAGGATGGATCACTGGCCAGAGCTTGCACAGTATGCAATTGAGCTACTGGCCTGTCCTGCATCCAGCGTTCTTTCAGACCACACATTCAGTGCTGCTGTAGGTTTTGTAATCGATCATAGGGTGCACCTGTCCACCGACTCGGTCGATCGACTGACCTTCATAAAAATGAATCATTCTTGGATCACCATCAGCTACCAAGCACCTGATGCTGATGTAACTGAATAACTTTTTCTTAAATGTCAGATCCCTTCAAGACTGCCTATGCTGATGCTGAGTGACTATCCTGTTATGCTGAGTGACTATCCTCTTCCTCCTCAATGATCATGCTGATAGCTTGTAAGAATATTTTTGGTTCTGGGCGCCGCCACCAGTGGCTAAGGCCCATTTTTTCAGCCCCTGTTTAACAGGGGTGTGCAATTACAATTTTTGATGCAATATTTTGCAAGGAGGGTTTGTTGCTGCACTCAGCTAGAGTATTTGTGAGGGGTTGCAGTGTTGTGGCACCAGCACCAGTGCCTCCGGCCCAATTTTTCAGCCCCTGTTTTACAGGGGCGTGTAATTACAATTTTTGATGCAATATTTTGCAGGAGGGCTCATTCCTGCGCTCCAACTAGAGTATCTGTGAGGGGTTGCAGTGTTGTGGCACCAGTGCCTAAGGCCCAATTTGTCTGCCCCTGTTCAACAGGTGCATGTAATTACAATTCTTGATCTAATATTTCACAGCAGGGCCTGTTTCTGCGCCCACCAAGAGTAACTGTGAGGACTTACGGTGTTGTGGCACCAGCACCACCACCACCAAAGGCCCAATTTTTCTGACCCTGTTCAACAGGGACATGTAATTACAATTCTTGAGGTAATATTTTACAGCAGAGCCCGTTCCTGCGCCCACCAAGAGTAACTGTGAGGGCTTACAGTGTTGTGGCAACACCAACACCTAAGGCCCCAATTTCTGCAGAGTATATAGGGCAGGCCCCTACTTTCAAACATACAACTTACAAATGACTCCTACTTGCAAACAGAAGGAGACAACACGAAGTGAAATGAAATCTACCCCTAGGAACGGAAATTCTCTCTTATAACAGTTAATATGGGAAAAACGTGTCTCCTTTCCACTGATGCTTTATCACCAATCCTCGTTTCACTAAAAACCCCAAATTGTCAAAAAACATTTGTCATTGGGACAGAAAGTGAGGTAAAATCTTCTGAAGAGGTGCACAGACAGCAAAACAAATGTCACAGGGGCGATAACCCTTCCCTATGTTTTCCAAAAAGCTTAAAAATAGATTTTTTGGCTGGA
The DNA here is from genome assembly GCF_042186555.1 of Aquarana catesbeiana. NCBI lineage: Eukaryota > Metazoa > Chordata > Amphibia > Anura > Ranidae > Aquarana > Aquarana catesbeiana. The sequence continues at coordinate 176,424,999 of NC_133325.1, read as the reverse complement.
ACTACACTTTAAAAACGTACCAGTTCAAAATTACAAACAGATTCTACTTAACAACAAACCTACAGTCCCTGTCTTGTTTGCACTGCCTGTATACTACTGTTCAGAGGGCCTGGGGCCCCACGCCTTTCCTTTTTTTAATTTGGGTGCGGGGTTCCCCTTAATATCCACACAAGACCCTAAGGGCCTGGTAATGGACTGGGGGGGGGTACCCATGCCGTTTGTCTCACTGATTTTCATCCATATTACCGGGACCCGACATTACATTAAAGCTGCAAGCAGTTTTAAATGACCTTTATTACTTTAAAAATGTCATTTTGTGCAGGGACTGTTCTAAGCACGGGAAACACGCGCCACTTTACAGGCATACTATAGACACCCCCAGGGACGATATTTAAAGGAATATTTCACTTTTTTTCACTTTAAGCATCATTAAAATCACTGCTCCCGAAAAAAAGGCAGTTTTTTTAAACTTTTTTTTGCATTGATACATGTCCCCTGGGGCAGGACCTGGGTCCCCAAACCCTTTTTAGGACAATACCATGCAAATTAGCCTTTAAAATGAGCACTTTTGATTTCGAACGTTCGAGTCCCATAGACTTCAATGGGGTTCTAACGTTTGTGCGAATTTTCAGTCCGTTCGCAGGTTCTGGTGCGAACCGAACCGGGGGGTGTTCGGCTCATCCCTAATTGTCCCAATAAAAAATCTGTCTGTCCCCCATCACTGCCAACACCAAATAAACACTGATTTGGATTATTTTTACCAAAGAAATGTATCAGCATCATTTTTGGTCAAAATTTATCAAGAGAAATTACCTATTTGCAAAATTTTATAACAGAAACTAAGAAAAATGCATTTTTTTGGAAAATTTTTGTTCTTTTTTTATTTGTAGCGTAAAAAATAAAAACCCCAGCGGTGATTAAATAGCACCAAAAAAAGCTCTATTTGTGTGAAAAAAATGATACAAATTTAATGTGCAGTGTTACATGACCACGCAATTCTCATTCAAAGTGTGACAGCGCTGAAAGCTGAAAATTGATCTGGGAAGGAAGGGGGTGAAAGTGCCCAGTATTGAAGTGGTTAAAGAATGAAAGAAGGTATGGAGAAAATTCAAATGTGTGTATGTCATTACTTAAGGTGTTAAAAAGAAATTAGGAAGTGTTGTTGCTGTGGTGCATATGAAAAAAAAAGGGGTTTTGGCTATGCGATTTAAATTTGTTACGGATATTTATATTTTTTTCTGAGTGTCAACAAATATCTTAAGAGAACAAAATAGACATACAGTGTATAAAGAGAATGGATATTAAACGGCCAGTCAGTACAATAAAGATACAATAGTATATGAGTTATATGAGGTCTCCCCTTTACTAATATTTGTTTATAGAATTGTGATTATAAGTGCTTAATTTGTTTGCAAGATGTGTAATTGTTTGAAGTACATGTTTAGATACATGTTTAAACATGTTTGATGACTCTTTTGGGGGTAAAAAGAATAGTATTTTGAAGGTTGCAAAAGAATGTGTTAGATGGACTGAGGGGGTTGTGTAAGGAAAGGGAATGTTCTGAGAACACCCTACTTTGTGATGAGGATAAAGTGAGTTTAAAGGTGCTTTTGATAAAAACATCCTACATTGCAGAGGGTAAAGCAAGTTAAGTTGAGATGGTAAAGTAAGAAAGGAGTTATTTATTAATGAAAGTATTGAGGTCTTGGGATTGCAGTGGAAAAGTTAATAGAGCTTACCACTCCTGGGGCCAGGTAGAGCTCACATCTAGGACTGCAGTGGAAAAGGTAGCCTCCCTGACGGTTTTCCCGAGTGTGGCTCGGGGTTAAATTTCAGCACCATTAGCGGTAACCCCGAGCCGCACTCAGGATTACATTGCAGGATCCTGTTGCGGTGTTACTTACCTTGTCCCCAGGATCCTGCGATGTCCCCCGCTGTGTCTGCGGGCTCTGTCTCCTCCGAAGCCTCTCTGTGCTGGCCTCTGTTCCCTGCGAGCGTCACGATGCACGGGGGCGGAGCCTGATGGCAAATTAAAAAAAAGTAAACATCATAACACATACAGTACTGTAATCTTACAGATTACAGTACTGTATGAAATTATTTCACATCCTTGTTGTCCCCAGTGCTTTGTCCAATGCCCTGCATGCAGTTTTATATTATATATACTGTTCTTTCTGCCTGGAAACTTGAGATTTTCCATAGCAACCAAAAAGTGTCCCTTTACAACAAAAGTGGCTTTAGACCAGCTAGAAAACAGCGATAGTAAATTAGAACACTTGCAGAATTGAGCGATAGTGAATCGTAGGGAAATGTATTTTATTATTATTATATATATTTTTTTTAAATTATTTAAATTTATTTATTATATTATAATTTATGTTTTTGTATTTCAAACTTCATCATACCCGGGATATCTACTAGACTCTTGGTGGACAAATTTAAGTGTGTTATTGTTAAGAATTACAGGCCTACAATATAAAATGCCAAATTTCCATGCAAAATTATTGTACCGCTTTCAGCACCTAAAATCCGAAATAATCATACCGCCAGGGAGGTTAATAGAGCTTACCACTCCTGGGGCCAGGTAGAGCTCACATCTAGAAACTTAGGGACACTGTGGGGGTTATTTACGAAAGGCAAATCCACTTTGCACTGCAAGTGCACTTGGAAGTGCAGTCGCTCTAAATCTAAGGGGTAGATCTGAAATGAGTGGAAGCTCTGCTGATTTTATCGTCCAATCATGTGCAAGCTAAAATGCTGTGTTTTATTTTCCTTGCATATCCCCCTCAGATCTACAGTGCAGTGCAAAGTGGATTTGCCTTTAGTAAATAAACCCCAGTGTCTGCAGTTAAATCCATTATCGAAGGTGAATTGGTATGCTGTCGGTGTGTCTAATGCAGTTTAGGGACAAAAGACACGCAGAAATAAAATCGTTTTAAAAACGGGAAGTGACATTCGGAGCTGTTTGAGATTTAAAGGGGACATTAAACGTTGGACCACATCAATGGCGATGCATACCAAGCCTGGCGTGTGTCCATGTTTGCTGTAGCAACGCAGGAATATTAATTTTCATGTATTTATTGATTATGAAGTGTATTTAAGGGATGATCAGGGATGATCTTCAAAGACAGTCAAGATCCAAGGTTTTAAGCAGTTAAGGGAAGAAGAAAAAAAAAAAATTCTGTTTAAAATGAGAAAGTTAGATTTTTTCAGCCAGTTTTAGTCCAGTAGTAGATATTGAGAAGTTTTGAGATCTGTGTAGGCCTATGTGTATATATATATAGAAGTATTAAAACTAGGAAAAGGGGAACTTGCCATTCAGCATAATAATTGTTGCTTGTTTTAAATGATTAGCCAAATACAGACCAAGTGTTTTAACACATATAACATTGCCATCTTTGGTCTGATAATTTAATAGTAAAGGTTGGAACATAAAGGTAAGAGTTAAGAGGTTAACCCGAACATAGCTTAAATGTAAGTATTGTATAGCAGAGCTTTGGAGTGTGCATATGTGCAAGGCACACACACAAGTGGTATCACTGGTAGTATTTTTTGAAGCTCGTGAACTACTGGTGAATTACTGATTATTAGGTAAGGGAAAGTTGTTGTTAATAAAAGAGAAATGCTTAATGTGTATGTGAATTTTTGGCTTGTCTTGGAATTCCAATTTAGAGTATAAGTTGTTTTTTCTTCTGAATGCAAATGGATTGTTAGGTAGTTGATATATGTCCTATGATCCTGCCAAGACGGAGAGCGTTGCTAAAGTGGGCATGTGAGAAGGACAGAATAGGGTACTCATCTGTGTGTGGTGCTTTAAGAGGATTGAATTGCGGATTTGGACAAGGACAAGTTACTATTTGAGTGATTCCTCCTATCCAAAGTATTGTTTAGCACAATACATAGAGGTCTGCTTACACTATGTTGCTTCAGGTGAAAAAAGGGGATCAACCCGCCAACCATTCCTTCGCCACCGCTTTTGCATTATATATTCGGCGAGTCCAAAAGACTTGCTGAGGTGGAGAGTGAATGTTTAAGAAGGATTCGATTCAGAAAAGTTATCTATAAAAATACATGTTTATTGTTAAAATGTTGCAACTATTGTCAGTCTATTCATGAAATGTAAAAGAGGCCAGAAGGCCAAACGCTGCGCTAGAAATAAATGTACTAAACTTGAAATAAATCAAGTAAAAAGAGCTGCCAGCACCAAAAGTCTACAATACAATTTCAGTTAAAGTCTGACTTTAAGGACTGTTTTAGTTATAGTTGCCTATCCTTACATTATTGAAGTTAACCACTTCAGCCCTGGAAGAATTTACCCCCTTCCTGACCAGAGCACTTTTTGCAATTCAGCACTGCATCGCTTTAACTGACAATTGCGCGGTCGTGCGACGTGGCTCCCAAACAAAATTGACGTCCTTTTTTTTCCCACAAATAGAGCTTTCTTTTGGTGGTATTTGATCGCTTCTGTGGTTTTTATTTTTTGCGCTATAAACAAAAAATAGCGACAATTTTGAAAAAAAGCATTCTTTTTTACTTTTTAATATAATAAAAATCCCCAAAAAATTAAAAAAACATTTTTTTTCCTCAGTTTAGGCCGATACGTATTCTTCTACATATTTTTGGTAAAAAAAAAATTGCAATAAGTGTTTATTGATTGGTTTGCGCAAAAGTTATAGCGTTTACAAAATAGGCGATAGTTTTATGGCATTTTTATTATTAATTTTTTTTTTTTTTTACTAGTAATGGTGGCAATCAGTGATTTTTATAGTGACTGCGACATTATGGCGGACACATCGGACATTTTTGACACATTTTTGGGACCATTGTCATTTATACAGCAATCAGTGCTATACAAATGCACTGATTCCTGTGTAAATGACACTGGCAGTGAAGGGGTTAACCACTAGGGGGCTAGGGGAGGTTTAAGTATGTCCTGGGGAGTGTTACTAACTGTGGGGGCATGTGGCTATGTGTGACACGTCACTGATCTCTGCTCCAGATCACAGGGAGCAGAGATCAGAGACACTGTCACTAGGCAGAATGGGGAGATGCTTGTTTACATTAGCATCTCCCCGTTCGTCCTCTCCGTGAGGCAATCGCGGGTATCCCCACGGCGAGTGGGAATTTGCTATATTTGTGCAAATGGTTTTAATTGTATTTAAGCTGTATTAACAATGATTGGGGATTTTAAAATGTTGATTTGAACCAAATACAAGATTAAGAATATTATAATTGGGAAGTATATCTGTGCTAAGAATGAGGAAGTTATGTATTCCACGCACTACGCCAGAAGAATTGTGGTTAGTAAAAAAAAAGAGAAGTAACTGCGTTGTGTAATCCTATGTACTAGGGAAAATATATACTTCGGGTGAGATAAGGATTTAAAAATATGGAAAAAAGTGTTCAAAGGTGTTCGAGGGAAAAATATGCAAAACAGGTCTAAATGAAGAATGAATGGAATGGCCAAATGAATGTGGAATGAGAAAGTGGTTGTATTGTGTTTAATGAATGCACAGGGTATTTTTATCTTAAAGTGTTTGTTTAAAATGTACACAAAGGGGGTTATTTACGAAAGGCAAATCCACTTTGCACTACAAGTGCAAACTACTAGTGCAAAGTGCACTTGAAATTTCACTGAAAGTGCATTTGGAAGTGCAGTCGCTCTAAATCTAAGGGGTAGATCTGAAATGAGGGGAAGCTCTGCTGATTTTATCATCCAATCATGTGCAAGCTAAAATGCTGTTTTTTATTTTCCTTGCATGTCCCCCTCGGATCTACAGCGACTTTACTTCCAAGTGCACTTTCAGTGCAATTTCAAGTGCGCTTTGCACTTGTAGTTTGCACTTGTAGTAGAAAGTGGATTTGCCTTTAGTAAATAATCCCCAAAGAGTTGTCTCATATTGTGTTTTCTTGTTTTGGGAATAGAGGTTATTAGGCCCATGTTCCTGATAATGTATATTTCCCTAAAAGTTTGGGGTTAAATTAGAATTGATAATGGGATTTTGGTAAAAAAAAGGTGAAACTATAAATGTTTGAAGAGTTACTGAAATTAAGTAACCAGGACCAAAATAAATTGCTGCATATGTTGAGTCTATGAGATACTAAACTATTGAGGGGTATGTTTGTTTGAATAACAGTCAGAGTGACTATTCTGGATATATTTACCTTTTGAATTCCCAGAGTGTCAATCATGAAGTGTTAATGATGTAATGTTGTTTATTCATCAATGTTTTGTTTGTTGCTGATGATCAGATATATTTTCAAAGTTGGGAGGCTGACTTCTGAATTAGAATATGTGTTTGGGTAAAATGTTCTGTTCAGAGACCCTCTGGTCCACTTGGGTCCCAGGGATAGAACGTGTTTAAGTTTTGTTGAAATCCTGCTGAAATACTGGATTTGAAGGGAAATAAAATGTTTTTCACTCTTTGTTATATTGCAGCCATTCAGTTTTTCTTTTTTAATAAATCTACAAAATTCTGTGTTTTTCTGTCAATATGGGGTGCTGTGTGTACATTAATGAGGAATAAAATGAACTTAAATGATTTTAGCAAATGACTGCAATATAACAAAGAGTGAAAAATTTAAGGGGGTCTTAATACTTTCCGTCCCCACTGTATATTGAATCTATATAATGAAAACTCTTGCTGAGAAACATTTTTATATCTGCATGCTTTACTTATGTTTGAGTCAAAGAGGAATACTATTTTTAAACCCTCCAATGGTTAAGGCCTGAATTGATCAGGTAGATTGTGTGATTATTCATGTTGGAGGATGAGTATCAACCCCAGCCAGCCAGCATTCACCCCTAGCCCCATGCACATGAAGAAATGCCCACCCCATTCATACCTTACACCACATTCATACCCTGCCCTATACTCTATCTGGGTGAAGAGATGACTACAGCTTTTACATGGAAATCTTTGTTCATCTTTGTTGTTCAAATACCATAGGAGGTGCTGAGATAAGTAAAGGTTGACTCCTGCTGGAAAATGTTCCTGGGAATGACACCTTGAGGGTTAGTCGATGATGCACACCCAAGGTCTGCGGAATTCCAGTGAGCATCACAAGGGAGAGGTCCAGATACGCCAGCCTGAAGACCCAAGTCTAGCCCAATGCATCAGTTTCAGTCTGTCTGTGGAGTTCTGTCCTTACAAAGAGAGGCAGGGTTTTTGGGGTGGAGGATTTCTGTAAAATATGGGTAAGCACAGAATCCAACCAAACGTTTTGGGAAAAGTTCAGGACAATGAGAATTATAATGTGGACATTTCCTTTTCCATCCTTTTTATGAATTTAATGGACATTCAGAAGCCATACAAGAGACTTTTTTTTGTACTTTTCTTTGGGACTATTTTTCATTTGGCCTAAAGGCTGTCATGCCCCTCCCACTTGCTTTTATGGACTGTCACGCCCCTTCCCCCTTTATATTTCATGGACAATTGCTATGCATATTATGTGTTTATTGTTCTGTTTCTACATGCTTAAAATAGTGGTACATTTATGGGAAAGTAGTCCAGGTAAATGTCGGGGGCATATTGGGTTTGTAATTGTCACTTTCTTGACAAAAGAGAGGATTGTAGTAATGCCCAAAACATGGTCTGCCATTTCAGCATACAAGATGGTTTAAATCTGCAGCTATAAAAAATGCTTATGAGGATGCTTGAATAAGCATCTTAACTCTATATATATCTGCTCTCTGTTTTGTTCTGTAGACATGCCATGGGCCAAGAAATATGATTTATGACTCATAACCAGACAGCCTGTTGACCCGTGTTAACTCGTGATAATGTATCTTAAAGGGTCACTGACTTGTGTAACCATATAACTATATATATTTCTTGTACAATGGTTTTTATTGAACATAAAAATCGTCAAGAAAAATACAAAAAACAATGGTGGGCACACCATGTAAACACATCTGCAATAAGATTGCGGATATATAATAAATGTAACAATATTAGACATAACAAATCTTACACGGTCTTGAGGTTCAGGAGAGTTTGCATGAGGTCTGCGGATTTTATGAATATATCAACCTGTTAAATTATTGCAAGGGGTGCTTAAGATTAGAAAAATACCTATTACAGATTGGGTAGACTTTGGATGTTTAGTGTCTTAATGTGAAAGAGACCATAGGAAGCTGAGTAACAATTTTTTTATGTCTTTAGAACGGTTGCTCATCATTTGTCCAACCTGACAGAGGTTGGTCTGTAAATCAGAGAAATTGCGAGAAAGAATATAAGAAGGAAGATTTAAAAGAGGAAAGGCCAAGAAGAGAGGAAAGAAAATAGTGTAGCAGAGGAGAGAGAAGAAAAAGAGGGTGGAGAGTGAGGGGGGGGGTCCCCGGGGCTGGAGAACGGAGACATCTCAGAGTGAGAGTAGCACAGGATCAAATCTAGAAGGGTGGACATTGGAAACCCAAGGCTGCCATGTCCGAAGGAATTTATCATGTGTGTCTGATAGGACAGCTGTCAATTTTTCGTTAATCATAATATCATTTACACGGTTTTTAACTGCTTCGAAGCTGAGAACTGGGGTTTTCCAAGCCTTTGCTATGGTCAATTTAGTTGCGGTAAAAATATGCGACGCCAGTTGGCGTTCCGGTCCCAGTAGTTCTATGATTGGTTTCCCTAAGAGAGCTTCATAGGGATCCCTTCGTATGTTTGTATTGAAGAGGTTACAGAGAAGAGCATAGATTCTGATCCACAGTCTGCAAACCTTGAGGCATTTCCACCAAATATGTGCCATTGTTCCCTCCTGGGTACACCCACAGAAGCATAAGGGGGAGTAGGATGGAATAAAGCTCGCAAGTCTAGCTGGAGTATAATACCACCGATAGAGTATTTTGTAAGCATTTTCTAGATATAATACATTCTTGGAGCATTTGGATAGCGTAGCAGTCATGACCTGCCAGTCCTCTGAATCTAGTTTTTTCCCCAATTCTGCCTCCCACTGGAGATGATATGGTCTCAGGGGTGGTTTTTTGGAGCCTATTATGGCTACGTATATTAAAGAGATCAAACCTGAGGATTGGGGTCGTGATCTGCATAAGCTTTCGAAAGGGGTCAATGTATAGGGGGTTGGTTGAGATTTAATGAGTTGTAGGAAATGTCGAATCTGCATGTAGCTGTAGTGCTCCCTAAGGGGAATATCGTGGGAGGATCGCAGTGCTGCGAATGGGATAATCTTGGTAGGGGTAAACATAGAGTGGATATCTACAAAACCATTCTCAGACCACCACGTGAATTGCATCGGATTATCACGACCAGGTGGAAATAGCGGACAATGAAGGAGGTGGAGTAGAGGGAGATGCGGGGAGATCAGGTTCGCTGAGTATTTAATCGAGTCCCACAACTTAAGTGAGTGAGCCAAACATTGGCCTATATTGGTTGGGCGGTGGGCCTTGGGAAGCCAGGGGAGAGAGGCCAGTGGTATCGGGTGGGCGTCCACCAGATTGATGACGGCCCACAATGGCATCTGCTGTTTTTCATGGAGATGTGATAGCGGGGCAATAGCCGCCGCCGTGTAGTAAGCTTGCAGATTAGGAACCGAGAGGCCGCCATCGACTCTGCGGGCATACAGCACCCGTTTATTGATTCTGGGTCTGGTGGAACCTCATATAAATTGCATAATTTTCCGTTGCTGAATGCGTATAATATGGGGTGGGACATGGACCGGTAGGACCCTGAAATAATAGAGTAGTTTTGGAAGATAGGTCATTCGAATAGTTGCAATCCTTCCGAACCAGGATAGTGGGAGGGCAGACCAAGAGTTGAGCATAGCTGTCAATTTCCCAAAGAGCGAGGGGAAGTTGGCCTGGTAAAGGCTTGAGTAACTCGGGGTGAGTTTAATCCCCAGGTAGGGTAGGGAGGCCAGCCAATGAAAGGAGAAAGTAGATTTTAAGTGTTCTAGTTCAAGGGGCGCTAGGTTAATCGACATCGCTTTGGACTTAGAGGGATTGACAAATAGGCCCGAGATCGAGGCAAAGGTGTTTAAAAGGGACAGCAGGTTAGGTAAGGTTATTCTAGGCTTGGTAATCGTCAGCAGGATATCGTCCGCAAACAGGGATAGTTTATGAGGGGAGCTCGCAATTTCTACCCCCTCTATGTCCGGGTGAGATCGAATCGCCTCAGCCAGAGGTTCCAGTGCCAATATAAATAGAAGTGGAGAGAGGGGGCAGCCCTGACGGGTCCCTCTTAGGATAGGAAAGGTAGGTGACTCAAATCCATAATATTTCACTTTAGCTTGTGGGGTGTCATAAATAGCTAAAACCCATTTCATAAAGGACGCACCAAACCCATAGCGGTTTAATACCTGTATAAGATAGGGCCAGGACAGGGTATCAAAAGCTTTAGTAATGTCCAGAGACAAAAACATTGTCTCCAGAGATCTGTTGTGTACAATGTGTTGTATTTGTAGGAGGCGTCGGATAGCGTCACCAGCCTGTCTCCTTGGGACAAAGCCCACCTGGTTTTTTTTTTTTTTTTTTTTTTATAATTGACAATTTTTATTATTTTTCAACAGAAGAAAAATTAACAATTACAGCACTATAGTGTTGGGTACAGGATTAAAAAGAAGTCATAGTGTCACATTTCAATTTGGCACATAGTCATCCAAACATTGGACGGTTAAGCCTGGTAATATAAACAGTTAGTAATGAAACGGAGTAGATTAACTAGACAGTTAAACGTTTCATACTTTGTATCCATTAGTACCCTTTACATATGTATATAGTTTCACAAAAAGGAAAGAAAAAAAAAAAAAAATTTAAAACAGTAAAAAAGAGAGAAAAAAGAGAGTAGGTAGAGGGGGGAGAGAAGAGGGGGGGGGGGGAAGGTCGCCACCCATCACCGAACCCGGGACACGTCTGTGGGGGACGGGTTATAGGTACATGAATGACCTATATCATTAAGTCACAGGGGTCTCAAACAGAACCCAGGGTTCCCAAATACGGTTATGTTTCTCAAGAGTGTCATTTAATGAGGCCGTAAGATATTCCATTCTTTTAACATCTCTAATCCTGGAGTGCAGCTCAGTCAGTGAAGGAGTCTCTCTTTTTTTCCATTTTAGAGCCACCAGGCAGCGTGCTGCAGTAAGCACATGCGCTAAAAGTTTTTTGGAGGTTTTTGAGAAGGTGGTAGGCGGAAGGCCTAAGAGAAAGATCTTCGGATCTAGAAGCACTCCAGTATCAAAGATAGACTGGAGTAGGGATTGTACCATACTCCAGTAAGGGCTGATTAGAGGGCAGGTCCAATAGACATGAAACACGGCACAGTGGTGCAGTGGTAGCACTCTCGCCTAGCAGTAAGAAGGGTCACTGGTTCAAATCCCAACCACGACACTACCTGCTTGGAGTTTGCATGTTCTCCCTGTGCCTGCGTGGGTTTCCTCCGGGTACTCCGGTTTCCTCCCACACTCCAAAGACATGCTGGTAGGTTAATTGGATCCTGTCTAAATTGTCCCTAGTATGTATGAATGTGAGTTAGGGACCTTAGATTGTAAGCCCCTTGAGGGTAGGGACTGATGTGAATGTACAATGTATATGTAAAGTGCTGCGTAAATTGACGGCGCTATATAAGTACCTGAAATAAATAAATAAAATAAATAAATAGTGTTCCCCTATCCTTATAGCATCTCCAACAGCGAGAGTCGGCTGTGGGATATATAGAGTGGAGCAGGTCAGGGGTCTGATACCAATGGAATAGTATTTTGTATTGATTTTCTTTATAAAGCGTACATATGGAGCTTTTAGTAGCCTGGTTCCATATAAATTGCCAGGTCTTAAGGGATAGATCTGAGCCCAAAGCCTGCTCCCACTTAGCCATATATGGGTGTCGTGGCCCATCTGGTGAGAAATCAGTGACCAGTATTTGGTAGGAACGTGAAATCATGCCTTTAGGAGACGAGCCCTCTAAACATAGTTTTTCGAAGTCTGTCAGGGGAGAGAATCTTAAATTCGACCTCAGCGATTGTGCATAATGGCGTATTTGTAGGTAACTGAAAAAAGCCTGTTTGGGAAGATCAAAAATTTTTTGTAGTTCTTGGAAGGATCGTAGCATTCTAGTTTTAGGGTCAATTAGTTGTCCATACCGAAATATAGCCTTGTCCATCCAGAAGTGGGACATCTGTGAGGTTAAGCTGTCAGGGATATTGGGTGTGAATAGAAATGAGGTGACTGGGGACGTCATTGTGGTGAGTGGATATTTCAGTTTGGCCCGTCGCCATAGTGTACGTAGAAGAGCCATTGGTCCTAGCAATTGTACGCTGTTTGGAGGTATATCAGAGCTCCAAAGCATGGAATTTGGGTGTATAGGGGCTAGCCATAGCTTTTCTATCTGTGTCCACCTATTGTAAGCGTGTAGGGTACACCAGGAGGCTATAGGTCTTAGTTGGGCTGCTAGATAGTACTTAGCTATATTGGGGAACGCCAGTCCTCCTTGGGTACGTGGGGCGTATAGAACTGATCTAGCAACACGGTGTCTTTTATAATTCCAAAAGAAGTTTATTAGGTCACCCTGAAGTTTTTTTAGGTGTGAACTCGGGATGGGGATAGGGAGCGTCTCGAACAAATATAGAAGTCTAGGTAGTATCGTCATCTTCAAGGTTGCAAGTCTACCAAAAAGGGACAATTTCAGGGATCTCCATTTATTTAAGGAGGTTCTAATAGAAGCGAATATTTGGGGAAAGTTGGCCTTGTATAGAGTGTCGTATGTGGGAGTGATATGCACCCCTAGATATTTTAAGGAAGAGGTCCGCCAAGAATATGGAAAAGTTTGTGAAAGCGTTGAGAATGTCTGGGGTGTTAAATTAAGAGGGAGAACCTCTGTCTTGGAGCTATTAATTTTGTAACCCGAGAGGGTGCTATATCTCTCCAGCTCTGCTTGTAAATTCGGAAGAGATATGCGGGGTTGGGTGAGAGTGAGGAGGACATCATCTGCAAATAAGGAGATTTTGAAATCTCTAGTACGGACTGGTATACCGTGTACATTTGGGTTGTTTCTGATATGTGCTGCCAGTGGTTCAATGCATAGGGCATATAAAAGAGGGGAGAGTGGGCAGCCTTGGCGGGTCCCATTAGAAATTAAAAAAGTAGGGGAAGTTGCAAAGTTAGTGCGAACCTGGGCTGTTGGGGCCGAGTATAGGTGGGTGATAGCTCGAAGGAACGGGCCCTCAATACCAGCCCGGTTGAGAGTCGCGAACAGGAAGGGCCAGCCCAGCCTGTCAAAGGCTTTTTCGGCGTCCAAACTGAGCAGTATTGCCTCTAAGTTGTTCCTGTTCGCGATCTCAACCAGGTCAATGACCCTCCGGGTGTTATCCCCAGCCTGTCGACAAGGAATAAAGCCTACCTGGTCTCTATGGATCAGAGACGGCATAAAGTTGTTTAATCTATTGGCCAATATTTTCGTAAAGATTTTTAAGTCAGTATTTAGAAGTGCTATCGGCCTGTAATTGGATGGGAGGGTGTGGTCTTTCCCCAGCTTTGGGATTAGTGTCAGGTAAGAGTTTTGCATATCTCTGGGGATGGGTGCGTTATAAACGTCTTATAATAGAGGTACGGTAGTCCGTCAGGCCCAGGGGCCTTATTATTTGGTAGCAATTTAATTGTTTCTGTTATCTCCTCCTCTGTGATGGAGGCGTTAAGAGTCTCCAGGGCAGAGGAAGTGAGCTTGGGAGTGTCTGCTTCTGCTAAATAGGTGTAAATAGCCTGGGTTATGTCAGGAGGAGGTGGGTTGTGCGGGACATTCGGGTCGTTATACAATGCGGAGTAAAAATCGTGAAAAAGTTGTGCTATTTTGTCAGGGTGGGAGTGGAGGACGCCATTTGCCCTAAGTTGTGTAATGGAAGCAGTTGCTGCCTGATCGCGAAGCTGTTTCGCCAAGAGTGTGTGTGGTTTGTTGGCTTTGTCGTAGTAAGTCTGTCTAAGCCTGACTAGCGCCTTTTCTATCTTCCCTATTTCGATATCTCTCAGTCCAGCCCTTACACTAGTGAGTTCTCTAAGGGTTGTCAGTGATGGGGACTTGAGCAGGCGCATTTCTAGATGCTTGAGTTTGTCCAGAAGAGCGCTGCGTGTAGCATTAGCGTTTCTTTTTAAGGCTGTGGAAAGTGAGATACATTGACCTCGTAAGACCGCCTTATGGGCCTCCCACAAAGATGGGGCGGAGATCTCGGAGGAGCAATTTTCCACAAAGTATTGCTTCAAAGTTTGTTCTAGTTCCAGTCTGGATGGGTCATGTTTAAGTAGGAAGTCATTTAGGCGCCAGTGGCATTTGCGAAGGGAGCTCGGGGAGAGTGTCAGAGATAATGTAATCGGTGCATGGTCCGACCAGGAGATGGCCTGAATGTCTGGTTTCGTGCATGTTCGCAGCGTCGGGGCATTAACAAAGAAATAGTCTAGTCGTGAGTGGACATATGGGGATGGGAATAAAAAGTGAATTGTTTAGCTGATGGATATGTGGTGCGCCAGGTGTCGAACAGGGCATATTTCCTAGTAAGTTGGCGAAACTGGGTGGCTGTTCTATTGGTGGTTGCCTGAGATTTCCCCCGGCCCATTGAGTGTTTATCAAGACCTGGAGAATGGACAAGATTAAAGTCTCCTCCGATCACCAGGTATTGATGGGGGGCCTTAAACAGGCGGTCAAAGACCCTAGACAAAAAAGGGATTTGATTCGTGTTTGGGGCATAGATATTGCATAGAGTGATACTCACTCCTCTCCAAAGGCCTCGGAGGATGAGGTAGTGTCCTCGAGGGTCAGAGTATTGGGTTTGCAACTGGAAGGGGGAGCCTTGCTTAAAAAGGATTGCCACCCCTGCCCGTTTATGTGGGCCAGAAGCCTGATATATATGAGGGTATTGCCGTCGTGCAAATGTCATGGTGCCTGTTTTATCAAGGTGGGTCTCTTGAATGAAAATAATGTCCGCTTTAGACCGTCTGAACTCTCGTAGCGCTAGGCTTCTCTTAACGTTTGAGTTAAGGCCCTTTACATTTAGTGAAAATATATTAATCATGGTGGGTGTTTAGTGGAAAGGTACAGTAGCTTACCTAGCAGGTGCAGCAGAGCCTTGGAGTGTAGGAAGTCCCTATAGTGGGTCTCCATGGTGGTTGCGGTATGAAAGCCTATGGCCCCCTGAACATGAACCTGGTCCCGGAGACGGGTGACGGCCAGGGAGTTGGGAAGGGAGTGAGAAATAGGGATAGCAGTGGGAGAAAAACATAAGAAAAGGTACAAAAAAGAGAAAAAGAACACAAAGGTTAGTGCAACATTAAGGTTATTCAACCATTCACAATATAACCCACCTACACAGAGTGATGGGATGGGAGACTCCGAAGGGCCCCCTCCGACGTCGGGGCCAAAAATACCAGCGTCAGAGAAAATAAAAAAGGGAGCCATTCGGAGAGTCCCGGGGGGGAGGAAAGGATGGACCCAAAGGGGAGAGGAGAACCCCCCTCCGGGCCTGCCCGCATCTAAGAAAAATTTTATGAAAACTTAAGTAACAGAAAAAACAGGGAACCTGCATGCATAAAAATGGCAGCCGACATGTCTATACTTATGTCACTGATCTGAATGAAAGAGTAAACCCATGAGGCTTTTGATTCGTGGAAGTTGAAGCAAAAGTAAGATAACTTCTATGGGTTCAAAAATGATGGTATAGAGGTATACGTATATGAAATTTTCTCTATGTAATAGTATTCTCCTATAGTCTAAACTCCCACAAGGGGGAGGCAAAACGGAGAGGGGGTGCCATGTCCCTCCCCTGAAACAGACAAACAGTGAGAAAGAGAGGAGAGAATGAGAGTGGGGAGTAGGTGCAGATGGATGTAGGAGAAGGGAGAAGGAGAGAGGGAGGGGGGGGGGGGGGGGAAAGAGGGGGGAGGAGGGGGAGAGGGTAGAGAAGAAGAGGGTGTGGGAGAGAGAGGGGGAACATGGGGGGGGGAGAAGGCACAACCCAACTAGTTACGTAAGTCTTATCTAAACTTAATAATCACATTCAAACATGCGTTGCTAAGTCAAGAGAGAATCCGTTTGCTGAGTAAGTCCATACTATATATGAGTAGGGTGAACAGGATATGTCTCCGGGTTCTCAGGTAAAGAAAAAAAAAAAAAAAAAAAAAAAAAAACAGAAAAGGACAAACCATACGAAACTGAAGTGATACATCTGGGCAAGATGAGAGTTCAAATGAGCAACAGTTCAGCGCTGACGGGGTGGAGGAGACGGACCCGCGGATCGTGGTCTTGTGCGTTTCCGACCTGTAACCTGGATCCAAGGGTCTGGGCGAGGTGGGGGAGGTGGCAACGGTTCCCATCCAGGGGTAGGTGGTACCGGTATGTCTAGTTCTCTGCAGAAAAATTGAAGATCCTCCGGGTAACGAAGGGTTGTGGACTTTCCGTCTTTTTTTGCCGTGAGGCTGAAGGGGAAACCCCAATGATAGCGGAAGTCGTGCTCTCTGAGCAGGGTGAGGAGTGGTTGCAAAGATCTTCTCTGTTGGAGGGTGATCCATGAGAGGTCTGGAAAAAGTTGCAGGGAAGCCCCGTCAAAATCAATAGCATGCATATTTCGCGCCTTTCTCATAATGTCCTCCTTGAGGGTATAGTTGTGGACTCTGCAGATCACGTCTCGTGGACGAGATCCTGGCCCACGGGGACGCAGAGCTCGGTGTGCACGGTCCAGTTTAACCCGCTGGTGTTCTGGGCGACCTAGAATGCTATTGAAAATGGCTTGTAGAGTCACATTTAGGTCTTCCTCATGTGTCGCCTCTGGTAGACCCCTGACCCTAATATTGTTACGTCTGCCTCTGTTGTCGAGGTCCTCAAGGTGGCGTTGGAAGTCCCTGAGGGTGGCAGCTTGTGAAGTTAAGCGGTCGTGTATTTGTGAGAGTTCAATTTTCGTGTCATTTGTTTCTTCTTCTAAGGATGCGACTTTAGTGGACAGCTGATGAAGATCAGTGCGAAGCATATTAATCTCTGTTCTACATGTGTCACGCACTTCTTGAATTAGCATTCGGAAGTCCTGTTTTGTGGGCATGCAGCGGACGTAGTCTCGCCAAGATGTACATGTTTCAGGGTCAGGGTCAAGGTCTGGTGCAGCGTGGGCATGAGAGCCCTGCACTACCGCAGAGTAGGAAGCTGGCGTGGGGGGTCTCCTCTGAGGTGGTGGTGATGGGGTAGTAATGCTGGAGTGTTTGGCTAGCAATGGGCCTTGTGAAGTCCCCGTGTGTGGATGAGCCCCCTGTGATCCTGGTGGCTTCAGGGCCTGGGATGGTGCCGGAGCCTGGACTGTGTCCCTCTGGAGAGGGGAGAGAGAAGGGGCTCTGTCCCTGTGTGGCTGGGAGCGTTGTGGCAGGGAGCGGGGATCCCATTCTGGAGCATATGAGTCCCAAGGGGGGATGATTGGCCGGATGACATAGAGGGCGCAGGCCCTATGAGGCATGGGGGAAAAGTCTGCGATAGACTGCCCAGCATGTGACCTCCAGAGGAGGGGGCGATCGAAAGTTCAGCAGGGGGGGTCGGAGGGTGGGTAGAGGGTAAGTCACCCTCGGATCCGTACCTGTCGCTTGTGCGGTCCGCCGAAGCTCGGAGGGAGGAGGATGGTGAGGTTGCTGTATGTGGCGCCGGCGCCATCTTGGCCTCGTGGTGTCCGGCCGTAGCTCCTTGCCCGAAGTACTCAGTAATGAGTGGCGGGGGGACCGAGGAAGAACGGGTGGTGTGTCCTCTGGGGTCCGTTTCCTTGTTTTTGCGCGGTTTGCCCATGTTTAGTGGCGGTAAGGTGCAGGTCCCAGCTCTGTGCAGGCAGGCCGGAGCGGGAGCCTCAGTGAAACACGTCCGCCCGGGAAGCCATCCAAGCCACGCCCCCACCTGTTTTTTTTTTATTAGCCGTGGAAGGAAGGAGTTAAGGCGTTTGGCCAGAATTTTTGTCAAAACCTTCATGTCTATGTTGATCAGGGAGATTGGCCTAAAGTTGGCCCAGGAGGAGTGATCTTTGTCAGGCTTGGGGATCATTACTATGTTGGCAGTTAATAGATTTGGTGTGAAAGAACGACCATCTTTAACCGAGTTATACATATTTGTGAGGTGGGGAGCGATGACATCAGCTAGCTTCCGATAGTAAAGAGCCGAGAAACCATCAGGGCCCGGTCTTTTACCTACTTTCAGTTCTTTAATACATTGAAGGACTTCTGAGACTTGAATGTCTCGGTCCATGAGTGATTTGTGGGTCTCAGTAAAGAAAGATTTGTCAGAAAGTCATTGGGGGGTTGGGGGGAAGGATTGTCAGGAGATGAGTAAAGTTTTGTGAGACGGTATCTATACAAATACATCATTCACTAACCACTCCCCCCTCCCCTCTTTCTATTGGTATGTTGAACCATATATAAGCTGTAACGCACCTAAATAAAGGCACATATTTTACGAATGCATAACTTGCTTCTTGTTTCGTGGTGTCTCCAGATATCTGAGGGCACTGTTAGTGTACCTAATAGACGGGTGGTCCTCCAGAATACCTACTATTCACTTCACACCTCAGCCTCTGTGACATATGAGTATGTTGCCAGGTTGAAGTGGCTATACCGAGATGATGCCTGTAGCTACCGGCATCCCCCCAGGTCTTTTTTTTTTTTGGCCGCCAATGCTGTTTTTATGTAAAAGCAATCCCAGCAACTAATTAGCCCCTGGATCGCTTTTACGGGTAGCAGAAGGGGGACCTGGTCCAGTTGGAAAGGAGAGCCTGGGACTGAAGCTTAGAAATGATCAAGGACCAGAGTGTCACCAATCATCTCTATGGTCTAAGAAATCGAAAGCGATGAGTATTTTGTCACATCTGGTTTCAGCCTAATGTAAACAAACATTACTGACCTGTAAAAGCATCTGATCAAACCGATCTTGGTTTGACCTGATGCTTTTAAGGGCAGTGGAGAGATCTAGGTCCAATAGACCAGATCTCCCAGTAAAGAATACCTGTCACTACCCATGCTGCCACAGGAGACGTTGTTCATCCCTTGTAATAGTAATTATATTGATAAAAAAAAGAGACAGTGTAAAAATTAAAAAAAAAATTACATAAAATGAATAACATTTTTTAAAAGCGCCCCAATACAAAGGTGAATGCGTGTGTTGGCCCCCAGCAATTGTAAAACACAAACAAACAAAAAATAAAACAAGAAACCCATAAAACAGCAATCATACCACATATGTGAACGTCAGAGCCAGAGCCAGAGCAATAATTCTAGCACTAGACCTCCTGTGTAAATCTAAAGTGGTAACCTGTAAAGGCTTCTAAAGCAACACCTATTGATAATTTAATGTACGGTAGTTCAAGGGATGTGTGCAATTTTAAAGTATGACATGTTTGATATTTATTTACTCAGCATAACATCATATTTTCTATTTTACCAAAAATTGGGTATTATATTGTATTTGAGTGCACTAAAATTCATTAAAGTGTATTTTAATGGGCCAATCCCATGATTAAGTTTACCTATGACGAAACATGTCGGGGGCGTGGCTGTGAGACGTGACACACAGCGTGGTTAACCACACAGGAGTCAGGAAGTTTGAGTGCACGGAGGAGCGGAGGATAGCCGAAGGGAGGGGTGAGATTGCATTGAGACTGCAGCCCAGAGACAGCACACCTCGGGTCCGCCGTGACCAACAGTTGTTTTGTTGTTTTATTTTTCACTTGTTTGAAGATTGCTTGAAGATTGATGTGATCCACATATGATTTCTGCTGTTTTATCTTTGGTAAAATGTGAGTGCATCAGTTGAAGATTGCAGTGGTTTTAATAAATGTTATTTGTTGGTTTACACTATTGGAGCACTTTATTTTCTTTCATGTGGATCTATGTAACAACTATCCTCCTGGACACCGATCATTCCATTTACCCCTGAGTGTGGTAAAACAAGAGTTTTTTGCCTTGCATGAAAGTGCTGGCATTGTAATTCGGTGAGTGCATTTCTGGAGGGTGTGATTCACTGAACACAGGGGTGAGGTGGAAGACACACGAAGACACTTGAAAGTGAGGCCCGGAATGATGGAAAGAAGAGGAATAGTGCAGGGCCGGGCATGACAGTGTGTCTAGTGACACACATAGGGTTAATGTTTCAAGGAAAAGTGTGGGAGGAGATAACAGGAAAGTAAGGAGGAGTGGCCTTATAAAAGAGGGGAGGAGCAAAAACGGAACAGTGTGCTGGGAAGGAGACACGAGGAGGCAGAATTTCTCTGCTCCTCAGACACAATGGCGGACGTTGAGGCAATTTTGGCGCGGTTGCGGCAGGCGGCGGCGGCGAATGGATCCGACTGGCTTCGCAGCCAGGTCACAGCGATGCTCGGGGGAGAAGCAAGCCATGCAGGGGGTGAAGGTGAGCCGTCTGTGCGTGCGCGGAGATCGCGGCCTCCGGCGCGCTATTCACCTGGGCCAGGACATGGACAGGGTCGTCTGACACGGAGCCCAAGGGGGGAACAATCGGCACCGCCGGCCAAGAGGAGCCACACGGGTGATTCGGTGGGGCCCGGGCGGGTTACACGCCGCGGTCACGGAGCGGTGGGCGGGGCCACGGGCCAACATGGCGCCACTTCCCCGCACGCTGGCACTGCACGGAGGATTTCGAACAGCCCCTCAGTACCTCTGTACGAGTGTGAGCGGGTGGACAGAAGGGGGAGAACGGCGCCGAGAGCAGCAGCGTCCGGGTCGCGTGGATCGGAACGTGGGGGGACGTGTCCCAAGATGGCGATGGAAACAGCGCCCAGGCTGGCCCGGTAGCTGGAAGTTCAGGGCAGCAGGGAGCAGCAGTGACTCGTCGCACGGTGCAGGCCTCACACCAGCGTGGGCTTCCGGCCTCCAGGAGGGCTTCTCCTGGGGGGCTACCTCTGACGCCAATCCCAGTGCAAGGGGAACAGTCCGAAGACGAGGTGTCCGATGAGGAAGATGGGCTACAGCAGCCGGAACCAGCAAGAGAGAGCAGCACAGCGGCTGTTGGGAGGAATCCTGGTCAGCCCGGTAAGTCTAGTGATAACTTTTCCTTTACCAATGCTTTGCAGGGCTTGCTGGGGGGGATAGCAACAACTGCAGGAGGGATGATGACACCTTTGCAGAGCGGGGTGGGTCAGGTTACTGACCAACAACTGGCGAGTACTGCACCCGCCAGTTCGGGGTCAGGGGGACAGCTCCAGGAGCTATTGGAGGGTTTAAGGGCCCTGGTTGGTCGCTTTGGAGAGGGACCAGGGCAGGCTCCGCAAGGGGATGCACAAAGGGCGACAGGGGCTGCGGTTACAGAGGTGCCAGCTACCACAACGCCAGAGAAGGTGGCAGACAAGGAAACAGCAGGTGAGAAGGGGGCTGCAGAACCAAAAGGCAGGACTGATGTGGTTAGGCTGGCAGATGCTGCAAAATGTGAGATATATGTTTGTTTTGAAGGCCCGTTAGGGGCACACTTGAAACCTGAAGTGAGAGAAAAAATTCATAAAGGTGAGTACGTGGAAATTTTCTCCTTGTTGCCATTGGAAAAGTTTAACCTGGATAGGGTTAAACCCGACGATTCCAAGAAGGAGGATGAGGAGAAGAGGAGATATAGATTGATACCGCGGACGTTTGTGAATTGGTTGCAAGCGTTCGCTATCATGGCTAGTGTCATTGGCGAAAAGAACCCTGAACATTGTTCGGGGTTGTTTTGTTATATGGATGCTATAGGTGAGGCACATAGAGTGTACGGGGGAACTGCGTGGTTACGTTACGATGAGCAGTTTCGTCAACGCAGAGCGGTGCGTCCGGCTCTGCGTTGGGACCATAAGGATATTAGCCTATGGATGAAGCTGATGTCGTCGGCTAGGACCCCGCCTCAGTTATTTCAAGGGGGGGCCGGGGGTACTAACTCCTCAGGACTACCGGCCGGCAGAAAATGGGGGGTATGCTGGCAGTATAATGAAGGATCCTGTAAATTTGGGGGGTCCTGCAAATTCAAGCACGAGTGTTCAGGCTGTGGGGGAGCCCACACCCTGTCTCGGTGTTTCAAAAAAGGTAAACGTACCGGGGAGTTTGCTCACAAGAGGGATGACGCCGGTGAAGGTGGAAAGGATGCAACCTTTCCTAAGTAAGTATCCGGATAGGAAAGCGGCGTTACTGATCACTGAGGGTTTTAGAGAGGGGTTCAAAATTCCATGTTCATTGGCGGTGGTTCCTCCAGTAGCACGGAATTTAAAATCTGCGTTGCAACACCCGGGGGTGGTGGGGGAGAAATTGGAAAAGGAAGTGGCTTTAGGACGGATGGGGGGGCCATTTGAGGCAAAATCATTGAATGACTTGGTGGTGTCCCCTCTGGGGGTGGTGCCCAAGAAAGAGCCGAATAAGTTTCGGCTCATTCACCACTTATCATTTCCAAAAGGGGGTTCGGTTAACGATTTCATTGACCCGGACGTCTGCACCGTGTCATACACTTCGTTTGATGCGGCGGTTCGATGGGTCAGGCGCTATGGAAAAGGGGCACTGATGGCAAAAGCTGATATTGAGGCAGCGTTTAGGCTGCTGCCAGTACACCCGGACAGTTTTTGGCTGCTGGGTTGCAAGTGGCAGGAACAATTTTATGTGGACAAATGCTTGCCTATGGGTTGCTCCATTTCCTGCGCCATGTTTGAAGTTTTCAGTTCCTTTTTGGAGTGGGTGGTAAGAGATTTGTCCGGCCTTGAATCTATGATACACTATTTAGATGATTTCCTATGCATAGGCCCACCGTCTTCCAGTGTGTGTGCGATTTTATTGTCAACGTTGCAACACACCGCAGAATGGTTTGGTGTTCCCCTGGCTCAACCTGTTGGCAATTTGTGATCAGCTAGGGTTGGTGTGCAGCTCAAGTTATGAATGTTTACTTTTTACAGCGGCTTTTTCGCTGGCGTTTTTTGGGGCGTTTCGGGTAGGGGAGTTGGTCAGCCCATCCAAAAAGGAAGCGGGGGGTATTTTGGTGCAAGACGTGCGGGCACGCACGGGAAGTGTGTGTTTACGGCTGAGGAGGTCGAAAACAGACCAATTGGGAAAGGGCATAGATGTGTGGCTGCATGCATTACCGGGATCGCCAGTATGTCCGGTGAGGACGGTTAATGAATTTGGGAAGATTAGACCGGTAGGTGAGGGTCCATTTTTATGTCATGAGAATGGTGCTTACCTTTCAAAGTTTCAATTTGTGGCGGTGTTTCGAAAATGCTTATCGATGATAGGTTTGGATGAGAAAGCATACGCCTCACACTCCTTCCGCATTGGGGCGGCCACAGAAGCTGCCAGATGCGGGTTGGATGAAGCAGCGGTGCGGAGGATCGGTAGATGGGAATCAAAGAGATTCCGTTCATACATTCGCCCTCAATTAGTAGTGGAATAATAAAAAAAAAAAAAAAAAAAAAATATAAATAAATAAATAAATGAAAAATAAATGAAACCCGTATGTTGTATAAGTTGGGTTTTCACATATAGGTAGTGGGTGTTTTTAGTCTGTTGCGTTGGTGATATCACCCTGCCTTGTTGTCTTTTTGTTTCAGATGGAGTGTCTCCACGCCTCGTCTGGATACTGGGACACTCCTACGTTTGTTGGGGGGCAAGGAGAGGTGATGCGAGACCAGATGGGCGCCAGTTAGGCATATCGAGAAGGGAGGCTTTTATCAAGTGGCTGGGGAGACCAGGAATGATGTGGGGCAGAGTGGTTTCAGAGGTGGAACGATTTGCCTGGCTAGATAGACCTCCGGATGTGTTGGTCATACACGCTGGAGGTAACGATTTGGGGGTGAGGACGGTCCGGGACCTGATAGAGGATGTAAAAGCAGATTTGTTGCACTTGCACACTAATTATCCGAACACTTTGTTACTATGGTCTGATATTGTGGCACGAACTTCATGGCGCAATGCTAGGTCTGTGGTAAGGATTAACAAGGCTCGTATACGTGTCAACAGGGTGGTGGGGAGGTTTTTGGTTCAACAAGGGGGCATGGTGATTCGGCACAGAGAGCTCGAGATAAATGTAGGCCTCTATTTGAGGAGGGATGGGGTCCACCTCACAGATGTGGGGACGGATCTTTGGACCATGGGTTTGCAGGAAGGAATAGAACGGGCCTTGAGGGTGTGGAGGGGCCCTTAAGGATAAGGTTTCATCCTTTCGGGCTGTGGCTGGTTTGTTGTTGTTGGTCGGTGACGGTAGCGGTAAATAAAAGGTTAAAAGGGGTGGGGGGTCAGCAATAGTATGGCCCCTCCTGTGTATTCCTGAAAGGAATACCGGTATGTTGCACTGCGGGAGGGGGTTGTCTCCGAGCGGTACAGCTGGAGGCCTTATCAGTTTTGAAACATGTTCCTGCAGTGCCCTCTTGTGGATATGTGGTAAACTGGGGTAGCTCCGTCATTGACCAACAGATTGTTTAAAACATGTTGTTTTATCTGAGTTTATATGTTATTCATATTGAAGTTAATATTGGAGGTAATTTTATACAGTTGTTTAATAAAAGGCTGTTATGGCCATTTATACTCCAGATGAAAGGTGTGGTCTCGTTATTTAAGTTGGTAAGAGGGTGGAGTATGGTGGCTAACAGTATGGGTAAAATTGGGGTACATCTGGACTACACTAGTCAAGTGAGGCCCGGAATGATGGAAAGAAGAGGAATAGTGCAGGGCCGGGCATGACAGTGTGTCTAGTGACACACATAGGGTAATGTTTCAAGGAAAAGTGTGGGAGGAGATAACAGGAAAGTAAGGAGGAGTGGCCTTATAAAAGAGGGGAGGAGCAAAAACGGAACAGTGTGCTGGGAAGGAGACACGAGGAGGCAGAATTTCCCACCCTCCCTCCCTGTGTAATGTGTTGTTGGTGTTGTTAATGTGTGTTATAAGTAAAATTGTTTGGGTATATTGGCGCTACCTAAAAATGGTTATACTATGGGATAGCCTAAAGTATAGCACTCCCTACTAATGTTCATAGATCTTAGGTGTGCAATATGTATGAACCCCCTATTATAGTATGGGTGGTCCTACGATCAGTATGAATCCACTACTCATATATTATGGAAATTTATGATAATTACCAAGTGTCGCACAGCTTACTGTGTCATACAGCCTTTGGGAAGGAAGCCAGAGGCTGCATACCATACTATGCATTTATTAATAACCATATATCTCTATGATGGTATATAGATATCGTGTTGTCCTAATTTAATTGTATGAACAACATTATATTGTATTGCATAGAACAAACCAGAATATAGCAGGTCCAACAATTAAAACTACAACATATATTGCAAACGTCCCATATATTGCTGTTAATATAATTTATTCAGGTTCCCACAGGTGACTTGTGTGCTCCAACAATTTGTCTGGTGACTCTTGTGCTCCCCCTTTGGTTGCTTACTCACCAACTCCCAGAACCCCACCAGGGGTATGGTGCTTTTGATATAATTTGCTGGGTCACTCCACTTGTTCCGTCTGTCAGATAGTCAGCTACCAAAATCCACACTGGGGTAATCCACCTGAAATCTATATATATATACACATTGGAATAGTTTTTTATGTTATGGAAGAGATGTAATTCACAAAATAGTTAATCACCTAACGTTCACTTTGCACTCTAAACACTCATTGTAGCACATTTTTCACACCGTACTATGGATATCTATATACATATATAATACTGGTAATCTAGTATGAACTATGATATCCAGTTAAGAGTATACAATATTACTCAAGACTCTATGTACTCCATTCCCATTTTGCAGCACTCCCTATGAGGTAGCGCATGGATATGGGAGAATAATAGAGCTTAATAATTTGTATGAAGGTATTTTTTCACTTTTAAACAGTATTATATGGGTGCTACCAGTACGTGATAGTAGCACCAATCTATATTAATTTAAATAAAATCTTGTCTGGTTATGACACTTAATATATCAATTATGATATCACTATACCCCTTATTCATGAATAAGTCAGGCCTCTTGCCTGAACACACTTAAGTTTCAATATGTATATACACATAATCCTTGAGGATATAGTAGTTGGGTGTTATAAAAGTATATATATAAAAATTGCACATATATATTAAGTAGCAAATATATAGAAAATATAAGTTGACCATATGGTAACAGCTGGGGATGTAGTTATATAGTAGGATCTATGCTGAAACCTGATTATAGACTCTGGATATGATACTATGTAAAAAACTTTCTCTAAATTACGTGTATACTGAATCAATATACCCGCTGTTCCATTTTGAACCAGTAGGGGGAGTTTCGTTCATTATAAATGATGTGAATGAACTGTATTTGGAGAGCGCCTTCATAATGATTGCACAACAAATTAGTTTATATGTACACCAAACTTTTATTTCCTTACTATGTGGCAAATAGAAGACTAACCTGCATTACACATAGTCCATGCTTAACCTTTCATCAAACATACTTGTATTTAACCCTGTAATATAAGGGGGAGGTTGAATATGAAGGCACTCTCCTCCTATAAAATCTAGCAGAGGGAAGAGTGTGACACCGTTGCTGAGGACGTCATGTGACGAAGCGCGCACAACGGCATCACGCTCTGTCAGTCTGCTCTAGGGCATACGAGAGAGGAGGACGGTGCTTAGCAGCCTGGTGCTTTACACACCTCCACTGCACTGTTTATGCCTGATTGGAGGGACTGTTTTTCTATCTAGCTTGGTACTAATGCTGTCCTACCTAACTTGGTCAATAATATACAATAGTACCTGGACTTCTTTTACTTTGTTATTATTTTTTATTTTTTACTTTTTGTCATTTTGTTATTTTTAAAAATCATATAAATTTTTTTCTGTTTGATTTTTTAAGTTTTTAATTTTTTGTTAATTAATTTTGCTTCAGTCATACCCATTATGGCTATTTAACCCCGTATTGCGGGTATATGAAGTTTTAAATAAAGTATCAAACTTTATTACGCTATGGAAGCTCTCCTTTTTTATAATATTTGAGGGGAAGCAATACCTCCAAGGATTGGAAAGCATAGGAGACATCCAACACAAAACACAGCAGCAAGGCGACCCATCCCCCATTTCAGGTGGATTACCCCAGTGTGGATTTTGGTAGCTGACTATCTGACAGACGGAACAAGTGGAGTGACCCAGCAAATTATATCAAAAGCACCATACCCCTGGTGGGGTTCTGGGAGTTGGTGAGTAAGCAACCAAAGGGGGAGCACAAGAGTCACCAGACAAATTGTTGGAGCACACAAGTCACCTGTGGGAACCTGAATAAATTATATTAACAGCAATATATGGGACGTTTGCAATATATGTTGTAGTTTTAATTGTTGGACCTGCTATATTCTGGTTTGTTCTATGCAATACAATATAATGTTGTTCATACAATTAAATTAGGACAACACGATATCTATATACCATCATAGAGATATATGGTTATTAATAAATGCATAGTATGGTATGCAGCCTCTGGCTTCCTTCCCAAAGGCTGTATGACACAGTAAGCTGTGCGACACTTGGTAATTATCATAAATTTCCATAATATATGAGTAGTGGATTCATACTGATCGTAGGACCACCCATACTATCATAGGGGGTTCATACATATTGCACACCTAAGATCTATGAACATTAGTAGGGAGTGCTATACTTTAGGCTATCCCATAGTATAACCATTTTTAGGTAGCGCCAATATACCCAAACAATTTTACTTATAATATTCTGGCAAGGAACCTGTATAGGAACTTTGTATAAGGGAGGCAGCAACCATAGTCTCTGAACCCATATACTTATCCTAAAGCGCAGTTCTTTGGTTCATATATTGTTAATGTGTGTGTTTATTTTTCAGGTTTGGAAGCATTTGGTCGTCATGACAGCTGGATGGTTGGCTGGTTTGTTGTTGTTGGTCGGTGACGGTAGCGGTAAATAAAAGGTTAAAAGGGGTGGGGGGTCAGCAATAGTATGGCCCCTCCTGTGTATTCCTGAAAGGAATACCGGTATGTTTCACTGCGGGAGGGGGTTGTCTCCGAGCGGTACAGCTGGAGGCCTTATCAGTTTTGAAACATGTTCCTGCAGTGCCCTCTTGTGGATATGTGGTAAACTGGGGTAGCTCCGTCATTGACCAACAGATTGTTTAAAACATGTTGTTTTATCTGAGTTTATATGTTATTCATATTGAAGTTAATATTGGAGGTAATTTTATACAGTTGTTTAATAAAAGGCTGTTATGGCCATTTATACTCCAGATGAAAGGTGTGGTCTCGTTATTTAAGTTGGTAAGAGGGTGGAGTATGGTGGCTAACAGTATGGGTAAAATTGGGGTACATCTGGACTACACTAGTCATGTATGCAGCTGATATTACACTAAAGGTGGTCACAAGCAGTTCCTCTTGGATGGATCTGATATATATGGACTGTTATGTGATGTTTTGATATGTCACAGCATGGAGTGCAGTGATTTCACATAGTGTTTCACTTGTATGACACAGATAAATATAATTAATAGATTTTGTTATTTGGATTTTTGGATTGATAGCACTACTTATTTGTTACGTGCTAAACACAAACTCAAATAGGAGGGTCTCACCACTATTGTGCTAACACAGAATTTTGGTCACACAATACTTTAGCGCCCCATATATATTCTATATGCCTTTAGGTGATTATTGGGTCATCAGTGGCATGTAGAACTAAATAATTTGTATGTATGGTTTATAATTTTATAGGGTGGCACAGTGGTACAGTGGATAGCACTTTCGCCTAGCAGTAAGAAGGGTTGCTGGTTCGAATCCCACCCACGACACTACCTGCCTGGAGTTTGCATGTTCTCCCTGTGCCTGCGTGGGTTTCCTCCGGGTACTCTGGTTTCCTCCCACACTCCAAAGACATGCTGGTAGGTTAATTGGATCCTGTCTAAATTGTCCATAGTATGTATGAATGTGAGTTAGGGACCTTAGATTGTAAGCTCCTTGAGGGTAGGGACTGATGTGAATGTACAATGTATATGTAAAGCGCTGCGTAAATTGACGTCGCTATATAAGTACCTGAAATAAATAAAAAAATAAAAAATAAAATAATTTTAAGGGGCAGCTTTTTTTACTTTTACGTTTTCACTTTTATTTTGTGTTTACCATGTAACACTGGTCAGCACCAATTTTTGAGTTGGGGATTCAGAGATATTGGTGTTCACCATATAACACTGGTCAGCACTAATTTTTTGAATTAGGTATTTAGAGATATTGGCGCGGTGGAGGTGTCTGATTGTGGGAAGGGCGCTCTTTTGAGGATACCCAGTTATCATATTTTTTTTTTTTTATTTGCGTTTGAAAAACTGCACGGGCAAATACAGCGTGACATAAAAAAATTGCAACACCCACCATTTTATTCTCTAGGACCTCTGCTTGTTTGGGGGTTCTAAGTAATTTTCAAATAAAAAGAAAATCTAGATTTTTACATATACGTGAGAAGTGTCAGAATTGGCTGGCGACTGAAGTG
The DNA here is from genome assembly GCF_042186555.1 of Aquarana catesbeiana. NCBI lineage: Eukaryota > Metazoa > Chordata > Amphibia > Anura > Ranidae > Aquarana > Aquarana catesbeiana. Next base: position 176,395,555 of record NC_133325.1, on the reverse strand, counting down.
GTAGAGTCTAAAAACTTTCTGAAGATTATTATGCGAGAACTATTAATCCATTATCGCTAAATTATTTGTGATTGTTCATTACTTTATAGCTGCTTTCTTATATCCTATTTTGTATGTTGTTTTTGGAAACTATGACCTGATTGGCACCCCTCCCATGTATGGTGAACACTGTTTCTTCTTGAGACTTTGCAAACAATACTGTACTATCAAATACTATTGGTAATGATTCTTCTTGCCTGCAGCAGACTAAACACATACCACTCCCAGATTCTTTCTCTTGGATAAACACTAAGGGCCCACTCGCATTGTTGCATTGCGTTAATTGTTGTTTTAATTTTGACTTGCACCTCAACACACAGGAATAGAATGCAGTACCTACACATCTGCTTTAAAGTGCACCCCAGAGCATGGTAATACACTGTGATCTCTTGTGTTGTGTAAAAAAAAATATTGTGTAATGTCTTATTTTTGCTGCGTTGTGGTCACTCCACTCAAAGAACTTAAAACAAGTAAAACAGGCGCAATGCAACGGTACCTCTTGTAAAGTGTTCTTGGATAGTCCGGGGGGGGGGGGGGGAGTGGAGGGATGGGCGAGAATAAATAAATATATGTATATATATATATATATATATATATATATATATATATATATATATATATATATATATTATTATTATTATTATACAGGATTTATATAGCGCCGACAGTTTACGCAGCGCTTTACAACAACATTAGGGCAGACAGTACAAGTACAATACAATTCAATACAGGAGGAATCAGAGGGCCCTGCTATATATATATATATATATATATATATATATATATATATATATATATATATATATATATATATATGTAGAGCAATCGATCAGGGCAGCCACCGAGAGGACCAAAAGCAGGATCCACAAAGACGGGACCGGACGTCTCTTTCCCTTATCCCCAGAACTCATACCTGGATAACTACACCAGGGACTTCACATCTGCCAAGTGTGCCATCCTGATGAGCCTAAGGACTAACCATCTTACAACATCCCCATTGAATCTGATGCCAGCCATCCATGGACTTGCTGAGACCTCTAGTCCTTCTCCACCATTCTCCTTCTGAGATATGCTCATACGCATACACGCAGTCCTTCATGTGAGTGGATATTGTGTTTTTTAAATAAATGACTTATTGATATATATTCAGAGGCGCCCCTCTCCTTGTTTTTTACTCCACTCAAAGAACTGCCTTAACACAATGGGGGTTATTTACCAAAGGCAAATCCACTTTGCACTACAAGTGCAAACTACAAGTGCAAAATGCACTTGAAATTGCAATGAAAGTGCACTTGGAAGTGCAGTCACTGTAGATCCGAGGGGGACATGCAAGGAAAGTAAAAAACAGCATTTTAGCTTGCACATGATTGGATAATAAAATCAGCAGAGCTTCCCCTCATTTCAGATCTACCCCTCAAGTTTACAGCGACTGCACTTCCAAGTGCACTTTCAGTGCAATTTCACGTGCACTTTGCACTTGTAGTTTGCACTTGTAGTGCAAAGTGGATTTGCCTTTCGTAAATAACCCCCAATGTGCTCTCTTTAGCACACCACAAAGCAGTATGGACATGTGAATTGTTCCTAAGACACTTTGGGGTTGATTACTAAAGGCAACTCCACTTTGCACTACAAGTGCACTTGGAAGTGCAGTCGCTGTAGATCTGAGGGAAAGTTCTGAAATGAGGGGAAGATCTGCTGATTTTATCATCCAATCATGTGCAAGCTAAAATGCTGGTTTTATTTTCCTTGCATGTCTCCTTCAGATCTACAGTGACTGCACCTCCAAGTGCACTTGCAGTGCACTTGGAGTGCAAAGTGGATTTGCCTTTAGTAAATAACCCCCTTTGTCTAGGTATCATGACAAAAAATGAAATTATTGCTCTAAATTGTGACATGTCAAGATTGTATTCATGCAGAATTGCTCAGGTTAATTTAAGTATAATATTAGGAAGGCTCAATGCAAAAACAAGTTAAAATGGGCCCAGTTGCCCCAGTTGACACCAATTGATACATACAGATTCACTCCGCTCTCGGACACAGACAAACAAACAGCTATTTCTTCAGAATAACAGAAGGTAGGACTCTGCAACAAAGTTTGTTACAATCCTTGCAATGTACATGGATCACCCAGAGGGGAATATTTTTTTTCTCAACAAAAGTGGAGTTACTCTTTAAAAGTAATATCTTTAAACCAAACCAAAATAATAAAATAAAATTTAAATACTTACCATACACCAAAACCTCGGTCACCAAAACTTGAGCTAAACAAAACCAGTCTATTAAAGTAGTATTCACACTGCTCACCCACAAATGTGGGTGAAAATACCCCCAACAAAGAATAGCCGTAACTAGAAAGGGTAGGATGGGAGACCTTAGCTTGGTTTAACCACTTGCCTACTGGGCACTTTTAAGCCCGCCGTGAAGCGGCACTGATAGACTACACAGATGGGCACTGGTGAGGCGGCACTGGTGGGCATTGGTGAGGTGGCACTGATGGGCACTGATAGGTGGCACTGATTGGCACTAATAGGTGGCACTGATGCGTGGCACGGATAGGCACTGATGAAGCACTGGTAGGCACAGATGAGGCTGCGCTGATAGGCAGCATTGATGGGCACTGGTAAACGGTACTGATTGGTGGCACTGATGAGGAGGCACTGATGGGCATTACTAATGGGCACTGACTGGCAACACTGGTGGGCACTGATTGGCAGCACTGATGGGCACACATTGGCAGCGCTAGTGGGCACACATTGGCAGCACTGGTGGGCACTGTTTGGACTGCACAGATAATCAGGACACTGATAATCAGCGCCCTGATTATCAGTGTAGATGTCCTTTTTAGAGAAGCTGGTTATCGGCTCTCTTCTCCCTTCCTCATGCTTTCAGGTATGAGGAAAAGAGTGCTGATAACAGGCTTCTCTTTACATCCGTGATCAGCTGTTATTAGACACAGCTGATCATGTGGTAAAGAGCCGCTGATTGGCTCTATACCTTAATCTGTGATAAGTAGTGTTCTCTGGACATTGTGATCACAAAGCGCCCTGTCATTTGCCTATAGCGCGGTCGGCAAGTGGTTACGATCCATCTGCTAATAGAACCTCAGAAGTAAAAATATTTAATGGTGAATCAGATCAACAATTTGTTGCTAAGTTTTCCCTCCAAAAGTTCAGGGTCAATCCTAGCTAAGCCCCCATTCACACCGGGGTGGCTTTGAAATCACGCTACTTCAGAAACCTATGCAAGTTGCAATGAAATCTGCAAAAAGTAGTGCAGAAACCTTTTTCAAAGTTGCTGCAACATGAGTCGCTGTAATTTGAACAGTATCATTGCCGACATTGGGATGCGACTTGTCATGCGATTTGGAACCATAAAAAGCGCATGACAAATCGCACCAGTGTGTTCGGGGGCTAAAGGATACTGACAGATCTACCCCATGACAGCTAATAAGGGGGGACCAGAAGCAGAGAAAAGGGAGAGCCAAAAACTGCGTGTTGCACCCTCCTAGGTAGGTGCTAGGATGAGTGTATTAAAGTTTTTGGTTTCTCTGCTTAACAGGGAGACAGCTAGGTAAATGTATGTGCTGTCTTCTTAACAGAGAGCTGTGATCGGTTAGTGTAGGCTACTTAGTGTGCTCTGGTGCTGCTAATGCCGAATTGCAAACGATATGGGCCGTTCGCGCCAAAATCGTGTGGCGCGTCACGGCCCATAATTTACTGCGACATCGCAGTGCATTGCTGGCTGATGATTGGCCAAGCATGCACTATGACCCGCATGCTTGGCCAATCACAGCGCCGTCAGTAGAGAGAGCTGTAATTGGCCAAAGCCAGGGTGGCTTTGGCCAATTATGGCTCAGGGGGTTTAGAACATGCCCCACACTATATAAGACCGCCTGCATGGCGGCCCTGTGTAGTGTGTTCTGGCATGCTTAGAGAGAGAGAGAGAGACAGTTTCATTTCATTTGAGTTAGCTAGATTAGGCAGGACAGTCAGTGAGTTAGCTGCACTTACAGTGTATTGTGTATATATATGCATCCCAGGTGTTGTGTGTATATATATATATATATATATATATATATATATATATATATATATACACTGTATTCAGTTTGGCTAGATCCGTTCCTGTTATCTTCCTACTGACAGGCAGGCTTGTCTTGTTACAGTATTTACAGCTACCTGAAGAAAATTGTTGGTGTTTTTTTGATCCTATTAGTACCACAGTCAGGCAGCTAGACTATTTACAGTTAGTGTAGTGCGTCCTCCTCACAGTGTTCAGTTAAAGCTACAAGTTAGTTTAGTGTGACCTCTGCACAGTGTTCAGCTAAAACTACAAGTTAGTGTAGTGCATCCTCCTCACAGTGTTCAGCTAAAGCTACAAGTTAGTTTAGTGTGACCTCTGCACAGTGTTCAGCTAAAGCTACAAGTTAGGGTAGTGCGTCCTCCTCACAGTGTTCAGCTAAAGCTACAAGTTAGTGCAGTGTGACCTCTGCACAGTGTTCAGTTAAAGCTATAAGTTAGTTTAGTGTGACCTCTGCACAGTGTTCAGCTAAAACTACAAGTTAGTGTAGTGCATCCTCCTCACAGTGTTCAGCTAAAGCTACAAGTTAGTTTAGTGTGACCTCTGCACAGTGTTCAGCTAAAGCTACAAGTTAGGGTAGTGCGTCCTCCTCACAGTGTTCAGCTAAAGCTACAAGTTAGTGCAGTGTGACCTCTGCACAGTGTTCAGCTAAAGCTACAAGTTAGTGTAGTGCGACCTCTGAACAGTGTTCAGCTAAAACTACAAGTTAGTGTAGTGCGACCTCTGAACAGTGTTCAGCTAAAGCTACAAGTTATTGTAGTGCGTCCTCTGAACAGTGTTCAGCTAAAACTACAAGTTAGTGTAGTACAAGTTAGTGTAGTGCATCCTCTGAACAGTGTTCAGCTAAAACTACAAGTTAGTGTAGTGCGACCTCTGCACAGTGTTCAGCTAAAGCTACAAGTTAGTGTAGTGCGTCCTCTGAACAGTGTTCAGCTAAAACTACAAGTTAGTGTAGTGCGACCTCTGCACAGTGTTCAGCTAAAGCTACAAGTTAGTGTAGTGCATCCTCTGAACAGTGTTCAGCTAAAACTACATGTTAGTGTAGTGCGACCTCTGCACAGTGTTCAGCTAAAGCTACAAGTTATTGTAGTGCGTCCTCTGAACAGTGTTCAGCTAAAACTACAAGTTAGTGTAGTACAAGTTAGTGTAGTGCATCCTCTGAACAGTGTTCAGCTAAAACTACAAGTTAGTGTAGTGCGACCTCTGCACAGTGTTCAGCTAAAGCTACAAGTTAGTGTAGTGCGTCCTCTGAACAGTGTTCAGCTAAAACTACAAGTTAGTGTAGTGCGACCTCTGCACAGTGTTCAGCTAAAGCTACAAGTTAGTGTAGTGCATCCTCTGAACAGTCTTCAGCTAAAACTACAAGTTAGTGTAGTGCGACCTCTGCATAGTGTTCAGCTAAAGCTACAAGTTAGTGTAGTGCGTCCTCCTCACAGTGTTCAGCTAAAACTACAAGTTAGTATAGTGCGACCTCTGCACAGTGTTCAGCTAAAGCTACAAGTTAGTGTAGTGCGTCCTCCTCACAGTGTTCAGCTAAAGCTACAAGTTAGTTTAGTGTGACCTCTGCACAGTGTTCAGCTAAAGCTACAAGTTAGGGTAGTGTGTCCTCCACACAGTGTTCAGCTAAAGCTACAAGTTAGTTTAGTGCGTCCTCCTCACAGTGTTCAGCTAAAACTACAAGTTAGTGTAGTGTGACCTCTGCACAGTGTTCAGCTAAAGCTACAAGTTAGTGTAGTGCGTCCTCTGAACGGTGTTCAGCTAAAGCTACAAGTTAGTGTAGCGCGTCCTCCTCACAGTGTTCAGCTAAAACTACAAGTTAGTTTTTTGCAAGCTCTGCACAGTGTTCAGCTAAAGCTACCTGTAGGAGGTTGGTGGTGTTTTCCTGATCCTATCACTACCGCAGGCAGCTAAATAAGCTACAAGTAATTTCTTTACGAGCTCTGCACAGTGTTCACCTAAAGCTACCTGTAGAAGGTTGGTGGTGTTTTCCTGATCCTATCACTACCGCAGACAGCTAAATAAGCTACAAGTTATTTTTTTGTGAGCTCTGCACAGTGTTCACCTAAAGCTACCTGTAGAAGGTTGATGGTGTTTTCCTGATCCTATCACTACCGGAGGCAGCTAAATAAGCTACAAGTTAGTTTTTTGCGAGCTCTGCACAGTGTTCACCCAAAGCTACCTGTAGAAGGTTGGTGGTGTTTTCCTGATCCTATCACTACCGCAGGCAGCTATATAAGCTACATGTTAGTTTTTTGCGAGCTCTGCACAGTGTTCACCCAAAGCTACCTGTAGAAGGTTGGTGGTGTTTTCCTGATCCTATCACTACCGCAGGCAGCTAAATAAGCTACAAGTTAGTTTTTTTGCGAGCTCTGCACAGTGTTCTGCTAAAGCTACCTGTAGAAGGTTGGTGGTGTTCTCATACTACAAGCAGGCAGTTGATTTTGCTAGCTGCAGTGTATATATATATATATATATATATATATATATATATCCCAGCTTAGTGCAGCTACAGGCCATTAGTATGTCTGGTAGGCCAACAAGGAGAGGCAGGCAGTCACAAGCCAATAAAAGAGGGCAAGCAGGCTCTGTGTCTAGAGGCAACAGTACTGGTCGTGGAGACGGTGCATCCTCATCAGCACGTGGCCGTGGGACACGCTTGGCCTTTTTTCGGCAGCTGGCCGTGTTGAGCCGCAACATGCGGAAGACTTGGTCGAGTGGATGACCAAGCCGTCCTCATCCTCTCTCACCCATGCTCAGGGTACTTTGGCAAAGCAGCTGGCAATGCGGCCTCCTCCCTCGGCTCAATGGAATCAGTGACTCCTTCCCTAGCCCCACCATGTCCTCCTGAGGAGTCCCTCGAACTTTTTGACCACAGTGTTGGGTACATGCTCCAGGAGGATGCCCAGCGTTTAGAAGGCTATGATGATGATACTGAGTTAGATGAAGGCAGTAATGTGAGCACGGACAGAGGGGGTGCCCAAGAAGGACAGCAATCTGGCAGTCATGCTCCCCCTGCTGCAGCATACTGCCAGGTTTGCTCCAGTGATGAGGATGGAGGGGATGATGAGGTCACTGACTCAACGTGGGTGCCTGATAGGAGAGAGGAGGAGGAGGCACATCACCAACAAGGCAGGATGCCCTCCAGGGGCCAGCCTAAGGGCAGCACACTGACTGCATCACACCCCAAAGCTCCACATGTGCAGGGCGCTGCTGTCTCTGTGCGTTATTCCAAAAGTTCTTTGGTGTGGGCCTTTTTTGAGATGAGTGCATCAGATCAAACCGCTGCTATTTGCAACATATGTCTCAAGCGTATCTCGCGTTGCCAAAACATCTCCGACTTGGGCACCACATGCTTGACCAGACATATGTTGACCTGCCATGCAGTTCGTTGGCAAGCGTATCTAAAAGACCCACACCAAAGAACAGAGGACCTCTCCTTGCTCCTCATCAGCTGAGATCTCCAACCCCACTATACCTTCAGTCCTCCCTGAGACCTGCACTGAGAGGAATGAAGGTGTAGAATTAGGTGTGTCACAGCCAAGTACTTGTGGGCAATCTGCTTTCGGTACACCGACGTCAGATTGTACCAGGCAAATTTCCCTGCCCCAGCTGCTGCACCGCCGAAAGAAGTTCGCTCCCAGCCATCCACATGCCCAGTGGTTGAATGCTAGCTTGGCAAAATTGCTAGCACTTCAACTGCTGCCTTTTCAGTTGGTAGACTCTGCCCCCTTCCGTGAGTTTGTGGAATGTGTGGTTCCTCAGTGGCAGGTACCCAAACGCCACTTTTTCTCATGGAAGGCGATTCCGGCTCTCTACCGGCATGTGGAAGGCAATGTCTTGGCCTCGCTGGACAGGGCAGTCAGCGGTAAGATGCATATTACGCATGGTCCAGCAAACATGGACAGGGATGTTACCTAAGTTTCACCATGCATTGGGTGACTCTGCTGGTAGCTGGGAAGGATGCAGGACAAGGTGCAGTAGTGTTGGAGGTTGTTCCGCCACCACTCCTCCAAAATGCCACTACTAATGATTGTGACACACCTCTCTCCTCCACCCCCTCCTCTTCTTCTTCCTCCATGGCCTCTTCCTGTGCTTTGTCCTCAGAACCAGCGGTGCTCCGTAGGCATTCAAGGGGCTACGCAAGTATGCAGGCCAAAAGATGCCATGTGGTGCTTGAGCTGGTGTGCTTGGGGGACAGGAGCCACACTGGGGCAGAGGTTCTGTCAGCTCTGCAGGAGCAGGTTCAGAGGTGGTTGACGCCACGCCAACTTAAGGCAGGAATGGTGGTTTGCGACAATGGCACCAACCTCCTCTCTGCCTCCGACAGGGACAAATGACCCATGTGCCCTGTTTGGCTCATGTCCTTAACTTGGTGGTGCAGCGGTTCTTGGGCAGGTACCCAGGCTTACAGGATGTCCTGAGGCAGGCCAGGAAAGTCTGTGTGCATTTCCGCAGGTGATATAATGCCAGTGCTCGGCTGGCTGACCTCCAAAAGGAGTTTAACCTGCCCAAGAACTGCCTAATCTGTGACATGCCCACCAGGTGGAACTCAACGTTGGCCATGCTGCAGCGGCTGCACACGCAGCAGAGGGCCATCAATGAGTACCTGTGCAACTATGGCACCAGGACAGGGTCAGGGGAGCTTGTTTTTTTTTCCCCACGCCAGTGGGCCATGATCAGAGATGCATGCACTGTCCTGTCACCATTTGAGGAGGCCATGAGGATGGTGAGCAGTGACAGTGCATGCATCAGTGACACTGTACCCCTTGTCCACCTGTTGGAGCACACGCCGCGTGGAATAATGGACAGGGCACTTGAGGCAAAACAGAGGCAGGAAGAGGAGGACTTCCTTAGCTCTCAAGGCCCCCTTTATCCAGACAGTGTTCCTGCATGCCCGCTGATCACACAGGAAGAGGAGGAGGAGGAGGGATGTGTCAATATGGAGTTGGAGCCTGGCACCCAGCATCAGCAGCAGTCTTTAAGGGATCAGTCCCAAGAAACACATGGACTTGTACGTGGCTGGGAGGAGGTAGCTGCGGACCATGTCGTCCTTAGTGACCCAGAGGACTCCGGACCGAATGCCTCAGCAAACCTACGCTGCATGGTCTCCCTGATCCTGCAAAGCCTGCGGAAGGATCCTCGTATTCCTGGTATCAAGGAGAAGGACCAATACTGGCTGGCAACCCTCCTTGATCCACGTTACAAGTGTAAGGTTGCGGACCTTATCTTGCTGTCGCAGAGGGAGCAGAGGATGAAACATCTTCGGGAGGCCTTGCAGAAATGTCTGTGCAACGCGTTCCCAGAAACTGGGAGGTTACAAACTCCTGTTTCTGGACAACATGTTGCTGAGGCTTCGGTCAGTCAAAGAAGAAGCGATGGAGAAGGTGGCCGTCTGACTGATGCGTTCAGACAATTTTTTAGTCCGCAGCCCCAAGGTATGATCGGTTCCAGCAACCATCGCCAGCGTCTGTTTTACATGGTGCAGGAATACCTAGGGGCAAGATCTGACTTGGACACCTTTCCCACCAAAAATCCTCTGGGTTACTGGGTCTTGAGGATGGATCACTGGCCAGAGCTTGCACAGTATGCAATTGAGCTACTGGTCTGTCCTGCATCCAGCATTCTTTCGGAACGCACATTCAGTGCTGCTGGAGGCTTTGTAACCGATCACAGGGTGCGTCTGTCCACCGACTCGGTCGATCGACTGACCTTCATAAAAATGAATAAGTCTTGGATCACCACCAGCTACCAAGCACCTGATGCTGATGTAACCGAATATTTTTTTTTGAAATATCAGATCCCTTCAAAGACTGCCTATGCTGATGCTGAGTGACTATCCTGAGTAATTATCCTCTTCCTCCTCTGCGAACACGCTCGGCTTCAGTGTCCCCTCAGGAGATCTTCACACTCCACTCACCCCCCTCCATCCTCCTCAGTACAGGACAGCACTCTCCCAGGAGGACGCAGACAGGCTGAAATCTCTCCTCCATCCAGCCCGTGACAGGTCCACACCACCCTACAATCCTATCTGCACAATTTAAAGGAAAACACATATACCATCACATAGAACGCTTTGAACGTGGACTAGTATGGAACACAGAAAAACGTATCTCCCATTTCAGGCCACACTTTCAAACTAGCCACCATGTTTATGTACATATGTTGGCCTACTGGCCCATAGAGACTGCGCCCTGGTTCTCAAAGGCTCTGATGAAGAGGTTATCCTCGAAACGCGTCAGCCGACTCTAAACACCAGCCTCAACATGGGCTTATGCTACTTTTAACCCATTTTTAATTTCCATGTTTTCTACATTTTGTTACCTGTTTGCATGATACGTAGTATTGGTATTATTCATTTGTTTTTATTTACTTTTATTTTCGTATGAATAAATATTATACTTTTTGATGTGAGCCATTGATCACGCGCCCTTCATCCATCACTCTCCATACAGTTTTACCTGACCAGCTTTACTACGGTTCACAATACTACTTTTCTCAAACCCAAACAGACCCTCACAAGCGCAGGAGTAATCTTTCCTTATACACATTTCACCCGGCAGTCACCCCCCAATCACCCTCCGATCACCACCCTGCACCCCCTGTCACATTGACACCAATAGCAGTTTTTATTTTTTTACTGATTATTGCATTTGTGTCGTTTTGTGATAGTTATAAGTGGTAGGGCAGCTAGTGGTAGGCCCCTTTAGGTCTAGGGTACCCCCCTATCCCCCCTAATAAAGGTTTAACCCCGTGATCACCCCCTGATCGCTGTATTAGTGTCACAGGTGACGCTAGTTAGGGAGGTAAGTATATAGGTTCGCCGTCAGCTTTTTATGGCGTCAGGTACCCCCATATACTACCTAATAAAGGTTTTAACCCCCTGATTACCCCCTAGTTAACCCTTTCACCAGTGATCACCGTATAACTGTTGCAGGTGACGCTGGTTAGTTAGTTTCTTTTTTAGTGTCAGGGCACCCGCCGTTTATTACCTAATAAAGGTTTAACCCCCTGATCGCCCGGCGGTGATATAAGTTACGTTTTAGGGTCAGATAGGGTCTGCGTCACCCCAGGCAGCGTCAGGTTAGTACCAGTACTGCTAACACCCACACACGCAGCATACACCTCCCTTAGTGGTATAGTATCTGAACGGATCAATATCTGATCAGATCTATACTAGTGTCCCCAGCAGTTAAGGGTCCCCAAAAACGCAGTGTTAGCGAGATCAGCCCAGATACCTGCTAGTACCTGCGCTTTGCCCCTTCGCCCAGCCCATCCAAGTGCAATATCGATTGATCACTGTCCCTTACAAAGCACTAAACACATAACTGCAGCATTCGCAGAGTCAGGCCTGATCCCTGCAAACGCTAACAGTTTTTTTGGTAGCGTTTTGATACAGTCGCCGACAGTCAGGAGCTTTTTTACCTGTGAGTCTCACTAGTGTACCACTAAATTTAGAGCCCAAAATGGCAAATCGAAGGTACACTAGTGAAGAGGCCTACACGTTTCTGAGCATGACAGATAGTGAAGAGGAAGTCACTCATCTGTCAGATTCAGACTCAGAATACGAACTTGTAGACAGCAGTGGCTCCATGACAGATAGCTCTGACGACGGCGTTGTGGTCCCTGCCAAGGTCAGGCGTACCAGACTCCAATCTTCTTCTTCTGCTGTTGAGGTGCAAGAACCGCAGGGCTCTCGTATGGAGCAGAGAAGTACTAGCGCCGCTATTCCTTCTGGTTAACTGGCAAGCACCAGCGGCCTAGCAAACCCTGGTCGTACATCCAGCACTACAGTAACACGTGGTGACGTGGCGAGTCCCATAAGTGCAGTTCAAGCTGGTGAGGTGGCAAGCCCAAGTAGTGTCCCGCTGCCACCAAGAAGACAAAGTCAGGCCCGTCGTGCCCATAGTGTCCTTCCTGCAGAATTCGCCAATCCTAATTGAGAACCCACCACTTCTGCAGCACCCGTACTTCCCCCATTCATTGGCCAACCCGGCATTCAGGTGGAAACAGTTGATTTTACGTCACTTGATTTCTATTCGTTGTTTTTCACCAAAGATCTCTATAGATCTATTGTGGACCAAAGCAATTTGTACGCTGGTTAACACATCGCCACTATTCCCCAGTCCTCCCTTGCCAGAGATTGGAGACCGATTACGGTCTCCGAATTTAAGACCTTTCTGGGCCTATCTCTCAACATGGGCATAGTTAAAATGAGTATGTTGCAGTCATATTGGTCCACTGACCCAATGTACCATATGCCCGTGTTCTCTGCTTCCAGGGCATCATACCAGCAGATTTTGCGGTTCATGCACTTCAACAACAATGAACTCTGTCGTCCTCGTGGAGACCCTGGATACGATCGGCTCTACAAAATTCGGCCCCTCGTAAACCACTTCAACCAACGTTTTGCAGACTTGTTTACTCCCCATCAAGTTGTCTGCGTTTATGAGTCCCTGATTATGTTTTCTGGCCACTTGTCATGCAAACAGTACCTTCCCAGCAAGCGTGCCAGATACGGGGTCAAGATGTATATGTAGTTTTATGGTTTACGAGGGAAGAGATAGCCATGTAGAGCCGACAAACTGCCCTGACTACATAGGAAGCACTGGCAAAATTGTGAGGGACTTGGTGTCACCCTTATTCGGAAAGGGGTACCATTTGTATGTGGACAATTATTACATGAGCGTGCCACTTTTTAGTCACCTTTTTGATCATCAGATTGGAGCACGTGGCACCGTGCGATCTAATTGCCGGGGCTTTCCCCAGCGGCTTGTAGATTGCCGTCTTAGGCTGGGGGAGAGAGCCTGCTTGAAGTGTAATAATTTGCTCGCTGTGAAGTGGAGGGATAATAAGAATGTTTTCGTTCTTACCTCCTTTCATGCAGACACGACAGTCCAAATTACTACGGCGACTGGTGTTGTGGAGAAACCCCTCTGTGTCCACGAATATAACCAAAATATGGGAGGGGTGGATCCCGTACCTAGTTGCTCGTAAGGCCAGACACTGGTATAAAAGTCTGTTTATTTATTTCAATTGGCTTTGCTGAACGCTCATGTGCTATACAGAGCTTCAGGACAGACTGGATCCTTCCTTAAATTCCAGTAAGAGATCGTCAGAGCCCTTCTGTTTCCAGACGGTGCTCCACCTCACCATCCCCAACCAAATGCAGTAAGCCGGCTGCATAAGAGGCATTTTCCTTATGTCCTCCCGTGTACCCCTACCCAACGAGCCCCCTAAAGAAAATGTCGTGTCTGCAGAAAGCGCAGATATAGGCGTGACACCCGCTATTATTGTCCCTCCTGTCCTGACAATCCTGGTCTTTGCATTGGTGAATGTTTTGAACGCTACCATACACTAGTGGAGTTTTAGCGTAGGGTACAGCATTGCACAGACTACGCACACTTTCACAGGGTCTCCCAAGATGCCATCGCATTTTGAGAGACCTGAATCTGGAATCGGTTACAGTTACAAAGGTTATTTAAAACAAAAAATGTAAAAAAAAAAAAAAAAGTAAAAAAATAAAAAATATATAGAATAAAAAAAACAAAGATAGTTGTCATTTTATTGTTCTTTCTCTCTCTATTCTCTCTATTGTTCTGCTCTTTTTTACTGTATTCTATTCTGCAATGTTTTATTGTTATCATGTTTTATCCTGTTTGCTTTTCAGGTATGTAATTTTTTTTATACTTTACTGTGTACTGTGTTTTCTTGTTAACCGCTTTTTTTGTTTTCAGGTACGCCATTCAGCTGCAGCGCGGATTTATTTATCTTGACAGCAATAGCGTCTGCTCCCACAATACATAAAGCCTTGACTCCAGCGCTGTCGGAAGTGATTTCACCACCACAGTTACATACTTCAGCGTATATGCCGAAGCATGGGGGCAGCAGGGGCAGAGGAGCGATTTGCTCATAACTTTTGCGAGTGGATGTCCCCATGCTTCGGCATATATATATACTTTAGGCACAGGCTGCGTAAAAATTTTTTTTATTTTTTACTATGGTTTTTTTTGTATTTGCTTTGCAGGTTTGGTAAGTCTTACTGTTATACTGTAATGTTACTTTGTCTTATTGTTAAAAATCATTTGCTTAGCAGGTACGCCATTCAGCTGCAGCGCGGATTTATTTATCTTGACAGCAACAGCGTTTGCTCCCACAATACCTAAAGCTCCAGCGCTGTAGGAGGTGATTTCACCACCAAAGTTAAAGAAAAGAGCATATATGCCAAAGCATGGGGGCAGCAGGGGCGGAGGAGCGATTTGCTCCTACCTTTTGGGGCGGATGCCCCCATGCTTCTGCATATATAAGCGGTGCATGTATGCCCATCATTAGAAGTGGGTGGATGAAGGGAGGTATTCTAATGGTGGGCATACCCACCAATCAATCTCTTTTTTTCATGTAACCCACAGGCTGCATGAAAAAAAAGATTACAATATATGCCCAACAAGGACCAGCAACGTACTGGTATGTTGCTGGACTTTGAGTGGTTATACCAGAATGATGCCTGTGGGTTTGGATATCATCTTGGTATCATTCTTTTCAGCCAGCGGTTGGCTTTCATGTAAAAGCAATCCTAGTGGCTAATTAGCCTCTAGACTGCTTTTACAAGCAGTGGGAGGGAATTCCCCCCCCCCACACCCACCGTCTTCCATGGTTTTCTCTGGCTCTCCTGTCCCAACAGGGAACCTGAGAATGCAGCAGGTGGTTCCGCCAGCTTACCATAGAGCTGATCAGAGACCAGAATGACTCCAATCATCTCTATGGCCTAAGAAACCGGAAGCTACGAGCATTTCATTACTTAGATTTCGCCAGATATAAACAGCGCCATTGGGAAATTGGGAAAGCATTTTATCACACCGAGCAAAATAAATAATTAAAAAAAAAAAAACACCCCTGCCCCCCCTGCTCTCGTGCAAAGGCGAACGCAAGCGTCGGTCTGGCGTTATATGTAAAGAGCAATTGCACCATGCATGTGAGGTATCACCGCGAAGGTTAGATCGAGGGCAGTAATTTTAGCAGTAGACCTCCTCCGTAAATCTAAAGTGGTAACCTGTAAAGGCGTTTAAAGGCTTTTAAAAATGTATGTAGTTTGTTGCCGCTGCACATTTGTGCGCAATTTTAAAGCATGTCATGTTTGGTATCCACGTACTCGGCCTAGGATCATCTTTTTTATTACATCAAACATTTGGGCAATATAGTGTTTTTTAGTGCATTAAAATTAAAAAAAGTGTGTTTTTTCCCAAAAAAATGTGTTTGAAAAATCGCTGCACAAATACTGTGTGAAAAAAAAAATAAACACCCATTATTTTAATCTGTAGGTCCTTTGCTTAAAAAAAATATATAATGTTTGGGGGTTCAAAGTAATTTTCTTGCAAAAAAAAATATTTTTTCATGTGTCAGAAAGGGCTTTGTCTTCAAGTGGTTAGAAGAGTGGATGATGTGTGACATAAGCTTCTAAATGTTGTGCATAAAATGCCAGGACAGTTTAAACCCCTCCAAATGACCCCATTTTGGAAAGTAGACAACCCAAGCTATTTTCTGAGAGGCATGTCGAGTCCATGGAATATTTTATATTTTGACACAAGTTGCGGAAAAAAGACAATTTTTTTTTTGCACAAAGTTGTCACTAAATGATATATTGCTCACACATGCCATGGGCATATGTGAAATTACACCCCAAAATACATTCTGTTGCTTCTCCTGAGTACGGGGATACCACGTGTGTGAGACTTTTTGGGAGCCTAGCCGCGTACGGGACCCCGAAAACCAAGCACCGCCTTCAGGCTTTCTAAGGGTGTAAATTTTTTATTTCACTCCTCACTGCCTATCACAGTTTCGGAGGCCATGGAATGCCCAGATGGCACAAAACCCCCCCAAATGACCCCATTTTGGAAAGTAGACACCACAAGCGATTTGCTGAGAGGTATGGTGAGTATTTTGCAGATTTCGCTTTTTGTCACAAAGCTTTGAAATTTGAAAAAAGAAAAAAAAAAAAAAACATTTTTCTTTTCTTCATTTTCAAAAACAAATGAGAGCTGCAAAATACTCACCATGCCTCTCAGCTAATAGCTTTGGGTGTCTACTTTCCAAAATGGGGTATGTGATCTTGGCATTTTATGGCCTTCGAAACTGTGATGCGTAGTGAGGATTAAATTTAAAAATTTACGCCCTTAGAAATCCTGAAGGTTGTGCTTGGTTTTCGGGGCCCCGTACGCGGCTAGGCTCCCAAAAAGTCCCACACATGTGGTATCCCCGTACTCAGGAGAAGCAGCAGAATGTATTTGGGGGTGTAATTCCACATATGCTCATGGCATGTTTGAGCAATATATCATTTAGTGACAACTTTGTGCAAAAAAAAAAAAAAAAAGAAGTTTGTCATTTTCCTGCAACTTGTGGCAAAATATAAGATATTCCATGGACTCAACATGCCTCTCAGAAAATAGCTTGGGGTGTCTACTTTCCCACACATGTGGTATCCCTGTACTCAGAAGAAGCAGCAAAATGTATTTTGGGGTGTAATTCCACATATGCCCATGGCATGTTTGAGCTATATATCATTTAGTGACAACTTTTTGTAGAAATTGTTTTTTTTTTTTTTGTCAATTTGTTTTTTTATTCAATCACTTGGGACAAAAAATAAAATATTCAATGGGCTCATCATGCCTCTTAGCAATTTCCTTAGGGTGTCTACTTTCCAAAATGGGGTCATTTGGTGGGGGTTTTGTACTGCCCTGCCATTTTAGCACCTCAAGTAGTGAGTCAGTCATAAACTAAAAGCTATGTAAATTCCAGAAAATGTACCCTAGTTTGTAGACGCTATATCTTTTGCGCAAACCAATAAATATACGCTTATTGACATTTTTTTTACCAAAGACATGTGGCTGAATACATTTTGGCCTAAATGTATGACTAAAATTGAGTTTATTGGATTTTTCTTATAACAAAAAGTAGAAAATATCTTTTCTTTTTCCATTTATATTGCAAAAAATAAAAATTGCAGAGGTAATCAAATACCATCAAAAGAAAGCTCTATTTGTTGGAAGAAAAGGACGCTTTGGGTACAACATTGCATGACCGCGCAATTACCAGTTAAAGCAGCGCAGTGCCAAATTGTAAAAAGTCCTCTGGTCCAAATGGTCCGGGGCTGGCGTGGTTAAATAGTTCATCTCCTCTTGTGCTCTAAGTCAGCTGAGGGCCCACACAAGGAAGAATGCTGGCTAGTGTTCTTAGAGCTTTGTCCAGAACCGTCCACTACTTTACTAAGGGACATTGCTCTGTGCTGCTGTGAAGAAGTATGTGCCTTTGCAAGGACTTTGGTCAAGTTTCACTAGGAAAGAAAGTTAGAGTCCTTGGTGTAATTAGTTCAATTCGGAATATCCTGCCATATCCCTTCCCTATTCAAGTTCTCCAATAAAACAACAAAAAAAATCCCCTAGACTGGTTATTGGAGTAACAAGAGGACGTGTCCGTCCGCCTGGCTGTGTGAATCTACCTTGTGCCTGGCTGCGTGGCAAAAAGGGGAAGACTCGGGCAAAAAACCAGCAGCTCCTGCAGGGGTAGCGCTGCATGCCTAATACAAAATCCCCTTCAACTGCCTTAATGTAATTTAAGTTAAGCTAAAAAGGGGTGCCATTGGTTTGAAAAGCCACGGTGGCCACTTTGTGATTCTTGTGGCTCTAATAATATCAGCTATGTGCAATCAAGGAAAAAAACATTTCTGCTGGTATGAAAAAAAAAAAAGAAAATAAACATGCACATCAACTTAAAGCTAACTGTTAAAAAAGGCACATCAATGTACGATAGGGTTGCCACCTCATCCCTTTAAAAGCGAACATATATTAATTAGGCATGTGCAATTCGTTTCGTTACGAATTCGTTTTTTAACGAATTTCGACAAATTCGTTAATTCGGGAATATCCGAATTAACGAAAACCCGTTTAACGAATTTTTTCCGAATATTCGTAAATTCGATAAAATTGGACATTCGTAAATTCGGGCATTCGAACATTCGTACATTCGCAATTTACATTCGTACATTCGTACATTCGAACATTCGTACATTCGCAATTTACATTCGTACATTTGTGCATTCGTGCATTCGTACATTAGTAAATTAGTGAATTCGTAAATTTGTAAATTCGAAAATTCGGAAATCTGAAATAATAGTTAACTAATAATAACTTAACTATTAGTAATTACTAGTAACTTTGAATTTATAGGTATTGTAATTTCCTTTTAAATTTGGCTGTTAGTGAACGTAACACATACAAATTTATCCGAAGTTATGAATGATCCGAAAAAACGGAATGGAACGTAATGAATTAATAATAATAAATAACAATAATAATAATAACAATGTTTTATTATTATTATTTATTATTAATTTGTTCCGTTCCATTTGTTTAAATGCAGCCTTAATTTTGGATAATTCGTAACTTTGGATAAATTTGTATTTGTTACGTTCACTGACAGTCAAGTTTGAAAGGAAATTACAATACCTATAATTTAATAGTTAGTTACTATTTCAGATTTTTGAATTTTCGGGGTTTTTGGTTTTTCAAACTTCGAATTTACAAATTTCCGAATTTTCGAATTTACAAATGTACGATTTTACGAATGTACGAATTTACGAATGTACAAATGTACAAATGTAAAAATGTACGAATGTACGAATGAACGAATGTTCGAATTACGAATGTTCGAATTACGAATGTTCGAATTACGAATGTTCGAATGTACGAATGAACGCATTTACGAATTTACGAATGAACGAATTTACGAATCGCAATCATAACGAATGACCCGAAAAACGAAAAAAATAATAAACTAATGAAACGAAAACGAAAATGAACGAATTTTTTTGGCTGTGCACATGTCTAATATTAATTACACAAGTTCTGTGACTGATTAAGGTAGTAGTTAAACTCACTCGGTGCCTTATCTGCATTAAATTAGCCTCAGAACCTGTGTAATTCATATGTGTTCAGGTTTAAAGGGATGAGGTGGCAACCCTAATGTAGGTGCCAATGCACGCTAAATGCAGTGTGAGGATGGTAATTCCAGCCTTGGTGTTTTTTTAACACATTTAGGGTTGATTTACAAAATTGCCAAATTACTGTTTATCTTGCAAGGGAATGTTTCCCAAAGCTTAGCAAATGAGGGAACATGTTAGAAGCGGGGAGGGTCTAGCTAAGAATAAATTAAATAGCACTAAACAGGTAGGGGTGGACAGAGGAACCAACCAAATTTAACATGTTGTAGTGGCCCAAAACCACCACTAGCATACTACTGAAAAGTGATAATATCATGCAGTTCAGTACAAGACATAAAAATACATGAAAGTGGGGCAGAACACCCTACCTTAAAGAGAGTCATTAAAATAATCAGAAACTACTTATCAACCAGCAACTGTTGGGGCAATAAACACTTTGGTCAAGGCTATATAATGTGCTGTGGACCACACTATTGTAATGCAAAACACAAAATATAGAGTATAATGGACAGCAAAATTTATTTTAACACACAATATATAGCAGACAATGGTCATGTGTCATAGTGATCATTATATTGCTGGTCAGGTGAGCAAAAATGCCTCGAGTCTGTGGTCAGCAGATGAAAAAAAATGTTCGGCCTTAATGGTCAGTGAGAGGGAAAAAAATGCCTTCTATTTGTGATCAGTGGGAGGAAACTTTTTTCTTTAAAAGGCGATCAGCACCACGCCACATCTACTTTCCCACTAAGAGGCACCATGGCATGTGCAACTGCTCGGTTCCTGGATCTCTTAGCACCTGCTAGTCTAAAGTACTATGTGCCCTCCTGGCACTTCCCTAGAAGCCTAAGCAATGGGTTCCTTAACTCCAGGCTGGTCACATTTTGCCTAGTCTGCTAACTACTGCTTCGTGGGGGATGTGTTACACCCCTAGTTTTATTCTGTTTGCATTTTGGCTGTTAATCTTATCCCATACACTTATATGTTATTTACGCATGTCTCGCAATGATTTACTAATCTGTTTATTGTCATTTTGACTCATTTATATTAATAAACAATTTGAACAAGAAAAGGCAATGGCAGCCTTTTCAGTTAGAGATTTCTCTAAAAATTTCCAAACGATCATACACAACACATACAGTTATTACATTCCAAGTACTTGGGATCATCGTGGTGATATTATCAGTATGATTCATTTACACAGTATACTGCTACACAGGATACAATTCAAAGTTCAAATACCATCTTTCAATAAACACAAATGTCTTTGTACCTTGACCCTTACACGTGATCCCTTTAAACTTGCAGAGGCCCAAGACTTAAAAACACCCTGGGACCCATTTATATATATATATATATATATATATATATATATATATATATATATATATATATAAAGCCAGAGTCTGATATCCAAGTTGAGCCAAGTTGAGTTATATTACGTTTTCTGATCCGTTGTTAAAATGTATTACATTTTGCCTTGAACTGTGCAAACCATTTTAATACAGCTTTTTCCATATTCAAGTACTCATGGGAAAGAGAAACCATCTAGAGAGAATAATATATATATTTTTTTTATTCAACAAGAGAACAGGGACAAACATATGCATGATATGCCATGGCTATAAAAATATACAGCAACAACAGAAATGGAAATGTTACATAATTTCATGCAGTATAACCTGTAAATATAAATATAAAATATATTGATATGAACTGGTAATACTGCACACATAAAGCAGCTTTATGCTTCTAATATACAGTACTGTATGTGTATATCGTTTTCAGGCATGGTATAAGGCAATAGAGTCAGGGTCACATGAGTGGTCCACAGTGGTAGGTAAGGAATGGGTCACATGAGTGGTCCAAAGTGGCAGGTAAGGAATGCCCAACACCCCACACTTGGCATATTTGAAAGGGCATTTCTATTGTTGAATATTAATGCATTGTATGATACTTTACAATTATTTTCACCTAGGGTATCCACATAGTGTGGGGGGCCTAAGTGTCCTAAAAGCTTATTTGTTATTTTCGTAAACTTAATAGTTTCAACTAGGCAGTAGAGGTAGTTAAGCTTTCTGGACTGGTTTAGGGTAGATTGCACTAATAAGGAAATCTGTAATTATAGTAGGAAGGTAAGACAGTGGAATGTAGAGCAGTTTGGCATCCCAGCCTGCAGAATAGCGTGTCTTGGGGTATTCAGCTGTCAGGGCATGCTCCATGCAATCGGATACCAGAGACAACTTTGTGTTGCAGGCTGCCAAAGTTTGATCAGCAACTGAGCAATCTAAACATAAAGGAAAAAAAATGTTAAAATAAACACCACAGGGTAAAGCTGACATAAACATCCTTGAAATATCAATGTAAGCATTTTGTTTCTAACTAGATCCCCTTGAGGAAGTCACATGACTGCTGATAAAACACGCTGGTCCAGAAGTGACGTTGTCCAGGAAGCCTCATAGGTGATAGTGACTCGCAAGGCTGAAAAAAACCTTAAGTGGTCAGTGTGCCTATACATGATATATATCATTGTGCACAGAATTTGGTGCACTTTTAAATGGGAGTCAATTTCTTGTCTTTTAATAAACATGGAGAGTTTTATATTTGAAAATGATGATGTTTCTTGGTTTTCTTGGAGAGTTGTTATGAAGTGGTGTATTTCATCTGGGTGGCCTGGAGAACAAAATCTGGAGAATTGTTAATAAAGAATTTGGAGAATACTTACTTGCAGAAGAGTAAAGCCCCCTGGTGTTGAAAGTCCATATAGACCTATTAGTTACATAGGTCATATAATTGAGGTGAGCGGATGGTGTGACTGGTGGAGGTCAACACATGGTGGTTTGGATTATAACATTAGAGTAGCGAAGGTTGAAAGGCCACGCCAGGTTATTATTATTATTTTATGCTGTCTCTGTAGTAATGGGGACATTTTGCTTCTTTCCCTGTCCCAGAGACCCAACAGGAAGTGATAGAAAATCTCCAAAAGTGAGACAAATTCCACTGTTAAACAGCTTCACTTGGAAAATTTTCCCTTCTGTCTTGTTCGAGGACAACTTTTTGATTTCACCCTCATTTTCTTTCGGTGACAGTGGTCACCGGTAAAAAAAAGAAGAGTGAATCTCCCAGATGGGGACATTAACAGCAATAAAAACTTTACAGAGTTACAAACCCTTCCCACTAGTGCCTAGTGATACATTTTAAATACTAAAACAAGTGGAAACCTAATTCTAGGATAAAAACTTCTAGAATTCTAACTGTTCCCAGCTGCTATCTATGCAAAATTAATTGCTTTTTTGGTGTTTGAGCTCAACTGTACATTACAAAGCATGTCCAAGTGTTGCCATCTGAGTATGGCTTTAGTATATTTAAATCTACCTACATATCCAATCCTTGCTGAGCAGATGATGATATATTAGTGGGGCTGGATGTGATAATGGTCCTAGCAGTTTTTTAGTTAATCTCTAGGCAAAACTTAATTTTTTTGTTCTTTTTTTTTTTTTTGATAGTGGGGAATTATTAGAACTTCTGCCAAGTTGTAATGCTGTTTCCATTTGGGTAGATTCATACCTCTATTTGTAGTGGTGTTCATTGTCAAGAAAAGAAAGTGAATGGGAAGTCAAAATTTTAGAGTAGGCCCCTGGAACAAAAGGTGAGGGGAAACCTTCCAATAGGATGGGACTTATCTGTTCCAAGGACAACTGTCTAAGAAACTTATTCCTCTTACTATGGGAGATGTTCATTAATGTCCACAGACAGTGATAAAAATAACCCGGCAGGGGTTTTTAACCTTCCCTGCTTAATCCAAAGTAAAATAAAGGTTAGGACAATGCCTACTGTACGCTTTAAAAATATTTTAAAGGCAAGTTTTCTTTTTGTATAAAAATAACAAACATGTTTACCTATAATAACAAACATATTTACCTGCTCTGTGCAAGGGTTTTGCACAGAGCAGCCCGATCCTTCTCTTCTCGGGTCCCCTGCCAGCGCTCCTGGCCCCTCCTTCCCGCCATATAGGAAAGGAGATGAGTTTTGTGATGTTACACCGGAGTCGTGCCACTAGAGGTGATGAGCTGGACGATATTGTTTGAAAAGCATGTATCATTCATTTTCTTGTAAGTGGAACACTATGTCTGTCCTTTCTGCCTTGTTACATACTACCCTTGGGAAGCTGTGAGGACAGAAGTATATAGCATAGGTATCCGCGGATACTGCGGGTATCTATGCCCAGAAGTGGGAGCAAATACCTGGATTATACATATATCTGACACTGGAGGGGGGAGGATTCCGAAAAATGGAAGTTCTATTTTTGGGTGGAACTTCGCTTTAAACTGCATTGTTGTGTATTTTATTTACTCATTCATGATATATTCACAATTTGGATGTGTATGTCATCACATCTTTATGGGTTTTTTTGGACTGTTTATTAATACCATTGCTGCGCTAAACTGACAAATCTCAGATTAGTGAAAGAAATAGTCCCTCGCCATTAGTGTCAGTGGGAAAAACAGTGCCTCGCTACTGGTGTCAGTGGAAGGAATTGTGCCTCAACCTGGTTGACAGTGGGAGCAATAGTGACTCAAGGGCCGGATAAAGGCAAGCAAAGGGCCACATCCGGCCTGCAGTTTGGAGGCCACTGCTCTAACCTGTATGTAAAGTGACACACCTCTACGCTTTATACACTGTATTACAGGAAAAGTGTAATTTACAAAGAAAAAAAATGCTATTTAAATTGCTGGTAAATAACATTTCCCTGCCAGCTTGGTTTTCTTTGTAAAAAAAAATGGCCATGAAATTGACTCGATGGTGGATGCCTCTGGTAGATTTGTATTTATTTACTGTAAACTGTATACATTGACCTTGCTATTAGCCTTCATATATATTCCACCCCCATTAGCACGGGATGTGTTACAGTTGCTGCTGTCATACCTGGCGAGTAAACCTGACATTTCAGTGCTGATTATGGGAGATTTCAATTGCTATTTAGATCCCAGAATGGACAGGCACCCCCCATTCCTCCCCCCCAGGGGCGGCAGAGGTACTGCTCTGAGCCATCTGCTTAATGAGGTGGGATGGGCAGACATCTGGCATACACGTAACCCAGACACAAAGCAGTTCTCCTTCTTTTCCAAAACCCATGGCTCCCTGTCACGTATTGACCTATGCGTGGGCACAACTAACATGATGGACTACACTTCCAAGGTGGAATGCTTCCCCCGGGGAGTGTCTGACCATTTCCCAGTGGCCCACTGGTTGGTTACCCAACCCCCCACCTCACTGCCCAAGGCCCCCTGGAAACTCAACGCTTTCTGGCTTAAACTGTTCAATTCACCAGAAAGAATAACAACCCAAATTGATGGCTTTTTTAAATCTCATAGTCGTTATAAAGATAAGATTCAACAATGGGAAACCTTCAAAGCATACATTAGGGGGGTGTTTATTGCAGAAATTGTAATAGTGAAAAAAAACTCTTCGGCCCTGCTGGAGCAGGTGGGTGATCAGGTGCGACAGCTGGAACTATCCTATGTTATGCACCCAACTGATTCTGCAAGGGAGACATGGATATCAGCACAGGATTCTCGAGACCGCCTGAGATCCTCCACTGCAGAACGAAAGAGGTTCTTCACTAAGCTTGCTTTCTATGAGGAGGGGGAAAAAATGGGACGCCTATTGGCAAGAATTGCTAGGTCTCAACAGCTGTCCCCGGCTATTGGGGCGATCCGCACCTCTAGTGGCAGGTTGGTTAATGATCCAGAATGGGTCGTAACGGAGTTGGCATCCCTTGAAAACCTTTATGGAGTGAGGGATGACTACTCCAATGCTGATCTCACAACTTACTTATCTGAAATAGACCTGCCCTCCCTGTAAGAGGAGGCTAAACAGATGTTGGAGGCACCTCTGACTCTGGAGGAGTTGCAGAAGGCAGCAAGCACCTTTCCCACCTGCAAGGCACCAGGGGAGGATGGTCTCCCCATGGAGGTCCTTACCCGGTATGGTGAACAGATAATGCCACACCTGCTGGAGGTGTTTAATGCCTCCCTTGAGGGGGGGACACCTCCCACCCTCGATGACCAGGACAAACGTAATATTGCTACTAAAGCCTGGGAAGGATCCAGTTGGGTTCCTATAAACCAATATCTCTCCTCCAAAGTGATGTTAAAATCCTGGCTAAGGCCTTGGCGATTCGGGTCAACTGTATCATAGCCTCTATAATACATCCAGACCAGGCAGGTTTATGCCACATAAATCCACAGCCACCAACCTCAGGTGCCTTTTTTTAAACATGCAACTTCAGGCTAACAATGGGGAAAACAGGGCCCTTCTGTCCCTCAACGCCAATAAAGCATTTGACAGCGTTGGCTGGCACTACCTTTGGGTGGTGCTGTCCAAATTTGGGTTTAGAGACCGATTCATAGCCTGGGTCAAATTACTTTATGCCTCCCCACAGGCGACCATTAGGATGTCAGGCAGGATGTCACGCGCGTTTTCTCTGGGCGGGGGTACACGACAGGGCTGCCCCCTGTCTCCCCTGCTCTTTGCTATCGCCATCGAGCCGCTAGCAGCAGTAGTGAGGGCTAATCCAAAGATTATAGGGCTGAGGTATGGTGATCTACAGGAGAAGATTATGTTGTACGCGGACGACATGATGTGGCCGTGCAGGGAGACGCTAGCCAATGGGTTCTGTCGCCTACTCCCATTTTCTACTCGATTCAAACTAGCACTGAAACCAAAGGGATCATCTCACAATGTTACCAGATGCTAATGACGCACCACTTAAAAGCGCACCCCACTAAGGCAGTATCCCTATGGGAAAAGGATGTAGGTCCACTCACAGGAGAACAATGGGATGAAGTCCTGCAGTCCATTACTATCTGTTCCCTTAGTTTCCCAACTCTACATAGTACTCCGGGTGCACTACACTCCACTTAGACTGCATAGGATGGGCAGGCAACCAGACCCCCTATGTGGTAGATGCGGGCGACACCAAGGAGATCTCATTCACCTGCTCTGGAGGTGCCCAAAGCTTCACCGGTACTGGAGTGCGGTGCTGGAGACACTTAATAGAGTGTTCCAGATAACTGTCCCTCTAGACCCAATTCACTGTATCTTAGGGGTGTTGGAGGACATTGTCCCTGAGGAAAAATTGTGAGGTCCCCCCAAAAATGTATATCAGAACACTTATTTGCAATGAGAGTCTGTTTTGGATTTTAAGGGGTACCCCATGCAAAAACAAGAAAATGACCTGGGGTACCCCCTAAACCAAACGAAAACCTCAAAGAAGCATGCAGCCTCGCTGGCCAGGAGAAGAGGTATAGCCATGCGCTCATCGCTTTCTGAACCACACCAGGCCACATGCCCTTAACATAGGGTGGGTACCTTGCCAGGGTGGACCCTGACAAAGCACCTTGTCCTCAGACTTATTATACATAATAACTAGCCCAGAACAAATATGCAGATAATGAGTTCTGACTTTTCTTCTTTCTCCAGAGTATATACTGTATAGCTGGTGGCATTTCACATACTAAATCCTATCCAGGGGTAATTAGTCAATGTGTTAATTATTAATGTGTTAATAATTCTGTATTAATATATTATATTAAGGATCTTATTCTGTTATCTTCTTAGTTGTATCAATTTGTATTAGTTTTATCTTGACATTATAATTTGTTTTGTTTAAATGAATAAATATTGTTTTTAAAATAAATATACACATACAAATACAAGCAGTAAGCAGCATGATGATCTGATGATCACAGCACCGTCACCATAGGAACTGAAATGCCTAAATACTGAGAACCTGGCATCTCATGTTTAGCCTAGTGGTGTAGTGGTAGCACTCTCACCTAGCAGTAAGAAGGGTCGCTGGTTCAAATCCCAACCACAACACTACCTGCCTGGAGTTTGCATGTTCTCCCTGTGTCTGCGTGGGTTTCCTCTGGGTACTCCGGTTTCCTCCCACACTCCAAAGACATGCTGGTAGGTTAATTGGATCCTGTCTAAATTGTCCCTAGTATGTATGAATGTGAGTTAGGGACCTTAGATTGTAAGCTCCTTGAGGGTAGGGACTGATGTGAATGTACAATGTATATGTAAAGTGCTGCGTAAATTGACGGCGCTATATAAGTACCTGAAATAAATAGAATTTTGTCTTTTGGCACAAATCTTATTTTATTTTATTCACATTGATTGAATTATGCATCAGAGCGCATCAATTTATTTTATATGTATGTAATTTTTATGGGATTCTGATCACTGTGTAATTGATAGCAGCTTGATCTCATATTTTTCAATCAAACAACTATTATCATTCACTTAATAAAATTTAATCGCACGTGCATTCACATATTTTATTTACACTCATCTGATTTTATATGTCACGGTGAGAACATTATTGCGCTTGGTGTTTTGTTTATTTATTTAGTCGATGTGTGCTGTGCCGTGTCATTGTGCAACAGCAGCTTAGTTGGTCTTTGTAATAAATAACATTCAGGTTTACACAGTGGTAATTTGAAGATATTGTCAATTATCTGACTGTGCAATGCAAATATGCTGTGTTTGTGGTAGTTGTGCAACCTGTATGTAGCACCCTCTACCATAGGTAGGTCCTAGCATTGGATTTTTGCTAGGGAAACTGTCAGTGCAGGTAAATTTAGGCAGGCCTATGCTTCAGGCTAGGCCTGTCTGTTTTTTATCTGGGGGCAGGGAGTGGTTAGTGTAGCAGTGGGTGTGACCACCTGTGCTTTGGTTCTAAAGGCGCTTCCCCTGCTTCCAGGGAGAATGTTCTGGAAGAGGGGCAGGGCCTAGAACTGGAGAGGCAGGCAGCTCATGTGAGGAGCCCTGACCAATCCCCACCTGGAATTGGCAGGGAGCAGGCCTCCCATATAAGCTGAGGTATCAGGCCACTGGGGGAGTTGTCGACCAGGAGAAGTGGAGAATGGAGTACTAGACAGCAGCAGGAGGGCACCCCCATCTGGGGGGGGGGGGTGCACCTATCGCGGGAGGAGGCCCGGGAGAGCTGTGAGGGAGCTTCACCCTTACACGGTCATGGGTGAAGTCCTCATCATTACACGGTCATTGATGAGGAGTTCCTGGAGCAGAGGGGCAGGAGAAGCTGTCGGAACGTATGGTCCGGTTAAGTTCTCCATCATGGACTCGAGGCAGAGAAAGGTTGGTGAGTGTACCACAGTGGAGGGCTGGATGTGGAGACATGCCAGGGAGTCTGTGAGGGAACTTCATCCTTACACTGTCATGGATAAAGTCCTCATCTTTACACAGTCATTGATGAGCAGTCCTGGAGCAGAAGAGAGACTGTGGGGAATAGTATCAAATCAATGCGGCCCGAGGGCGCAGGATTTGCAAGCTGGGCTAGCTGGGAACAGTAGTCCACCGTTCAGCACATGCTAATAAACTACTTGGCCTCCGGGGAGAGGTACTGCAGTCTTCTGGCCTAGTAGAGGCAACCAATCAGAGTCAGCATTAGAGACTATTCAGAGTGGGTTCTTTTGCATATAAGAAGAGGATGTGACAAGGAACATAATGTGCTACAGAATAAGTTTGTGCAGGAGGGAAGGATTCCTGGGAGCAATAGTCTGCAGGAGTTACGCAAGAAGGAAGAGACTGTAGATGTTATACATGTACATCATTTTTTCAAGGCTCAATCGAAGTTCTAAATTATTAATATGATGGCAAAGTAATTTAATCTATGGGCATCCCATATACTCTTTTCCCCCAACTAAGTTATACCCCCCAACAAACAAAAACAAAACAAAGCAAATGACTGTTCATTGTCTCAGAGGTGATATATCGAGGTCTGGCAGCAGGGTGATATGGTGGATGTTTAGTTACTAGTGGCAACACACCGCTACATGTGTCCTATCAAGCTGTTATGGTATTAGAGGGCACCTACAGGACCTATAATAAAGAAACATGTGCCTGATTACAAAAGTCAGGCAACTAGCTGTTTTAGAAAGAGGACAGCAATGGCAACCTGGTTAAAGGTTTACTTTAAAAATGAAGCTGTGGAAGATAGGGAGTCCACCATGTTATTACATAGAAGGGTCCAAAATCAGATAGCTACAGTCATTTATTGATATACTCACATTTTTCATAATATTGCTGTCCATAGCTCCTTCGAATTTCTTCTGGAAGTCGTGTCCACATTTTTTTCGCACACTCTCTCTGTAGGTTTGCATCTGTCACTTGTGTACTGAAGAATCCTGGCTCTATAATGCAGACCTTCACCCCAAAAGGAGCCATCTCATGGCTACAAATGAAAAATACCCTGTAAATAGTCTGAGAGAAATAGGTAAAGAGGTCTATTTGTTCAAAGTGAATCTCAAACAAAATCCTTTTTTTACTTTATTAAACTGTATGGAGAAGCAAAATAAAAAAGCCAACACACACACACACAACCCCCCTCCCCCCCCAAAAAAAACATGCAGTACATCTCTACAATACATTCAGCTTTTCCTAGTTTTGTTTACAAAAATCAATCTGTCAGAAATCCAGGGAGCTTCTAGATTCCTCTGCCTTTGCTGCACTAAAATCCTAAACAATAGTATCAGCCCTGCTTATTTCTCTGTTCCAGACTACAGAACAGCTCCCCCTATGTTATATACAGTACCTAGTAAAAGTATTCATTTTCCATATTATGTTACAACTATAAACATAAATGTATTTTACTGGGATTTTATGTGATAGACCAACACAAAGTGGCACATAATTGTGAAGTGGCAGGATCACAATACTTTGTAGAACCACCTTTCGCTGCAATTACAGCTGTAAGTCTTTTTGGGGATGTCTCTATTGCTTTGCACATCTAGAGAGTGACATTTTTGCCCATACTTCTTTGCAAAATAGCTCAAGCTCTGTCAGATTGGATGGAGAGTGTCTGTGAACAGCAATTTTCAAGTCTTGCCACAGATTCTCATTTGGATTTAGGTCTGGACTTTGACTGGGCCATTCTAACACATGAATATGCTTTGATCTAAGGCATTCCATTGTAGCTCTGGCTGTATGTTTAGGGTCGTTGCCCTGCTGGAAGGTGAACCTCTGCCCCAGTCTCAAGTCTTTTGCAGACTCTAACAGGTTTTCTTCTAAGATTGCCCAGTATATGGCTTTATCCATCTTCCCATCAACTTTGGCCAGCTTCCCTGTCCCTGCTGAAGAAAAGCATCCCTACAACATGATGCTGCCACCACCATGTTTCACGGTGGGGTGGGGTGTTCAGGGTGATGTGCAGTATTAGTTTTCCATCACACATAGCGTTTTGCTTTTAGGCCTAAAAGTTACATTTTGGTCTCATTTGACCAGAGCACCTTCTTCCGCATGTTTGCTGTGTCCCCCACATGGCTTCTCACAAACTGCAAACAGGACTTCTTATAGCTTTCTTTCAACAATGGTATTCATCTTGCCACTCTTTCATAAAGGCCAGATTTGTAGAGTGCACGGCTAATAGTTGTCCTGTGGACAGATTCTCTCACTTGAACTGTGGATCTTTGCAGCTCCTCCAGAGTTACTAAGGACCTCTTAGCTGCTTCTGATGAATGCTCTCATTACCCGGCCTGTTAGTTTAGGTCAGTGATGATGAACCTTGGCACCTCAGATGTTTTAGGACTACATTTCCCATGACGCTCAACTACACTACAGAGTGCAAGAGCATCATGGGCAATGTAGTTCCAAAACAGCTAGGGTGCCAAGGTTTGCCATCACCGGTTTAGGTGGACAGCCATGTCTTGGTAGGTTTGCAGGTGTGCCATACTCTTTCCTTTTTCGGATGATGGATTGAACAGTGCTTCGTGAGATGTTCAAAGCTTGGGATATTTTTTTATAGCCTAACCATGCTTTAAACTTCTCCACAACTTTATCCCTAAGCTTTATTGTGTATTTTTTGGCCTTGATGATGCTGTTTGTTCACTAAGGTTCTCTAACAAACCTCTGAGGGCTTCAAAGAACAGCAGTATTTATACTGAGATTAAATTACACACAGGTGGACTCCATTTACTAATTAGGTAATTTCTGAAGGCAATTGGTTTCACTAGATTTTAGTTAGGAGTATCAAAGTAAAGGGGGCTGAATACAAATACACACCACACTTTTCAGATATTTTTTTTTTTTTAAATGTTGAAAACCATTTATCATTTTCCTTCTACTTCACAATTATGTGGCATTTTGTGTTGGTCTATCACATAAAATACCAATAAAATACATTTATCTTTTTGGTTATAACATGACAAAATGTGGAAAATTTCAAGGGGTATGAATACTTTTTCAAAGCACTGCATTTTCTTGTATATATAATATGCATTATTACACAAAGTCACAGTTTACAAATATCTTCCCTGCCCCCTAATAAATTCCGCAATGCACACTACAGAACATAAGATTAGAAATCTAATACATAGGTCAGCATGGTGACTCAGCAGTTGTCAGCTATCTGATGCAAAATGCTCAGTGTATGCTGGAAAGTGCTATGGAATTATATAATAAATGGTAGTAATAGTTGCTTACCGAAGACTGTCTGAGAATGATTCGACTCCATACTTAGACATGCAGTATCCTCCACCACAGATAGTAAATCTACCTGCAATGCTGGCTACATTCACTACACGTCCTCGTGCTTTTCGGATCAGATGAAGCATCTTAATAGTCACATCAATAACCCCTAGCAAGTTGACATTCAGGATCTTAAAGAAATCGTCCTTTGTCAGCCACTCATTTGGAGCAGTTGGAAGAGATATTCCTGCGTTATTCACCAACCCCCAGAGCCCTGCAGAATAAGACATGAACTTGGATGAACAATGTTCTAATTGATTACCTATCAAGTTTGTGCTCTGTTCATGTTGTTTTTTTGTATTTTTACTGTAGCACC
Source organism: Aquarana catesbeiana (assembly GCF_042186555.1). Taxonomy (NCBI): domain Eukaryota; kingdom Metazoa; phylum Chordata; class Amphibia; order Anura; family Ranidae; genus Aquarana; species Aquarana catesbeiana. The sequence goes on along the minus strand of NC_133325.1, from coordinate 176,363,582 downwards.
ATGGCCTAAACAGGGGCTACTAATTAAATTTAGTCCTGCTAGATGGTAGTTAGCCCAAAATTAAATAAAGTCTATTTGTTAATTTGGTTTTCCTCCTAACTCAGTGAAGCTTTGGTTTCTCTCTGCTGCCAGTAGGTGTCACTGATGCCTGAGACAATAGTATGAGATGCTACAGTACTGAATTATGAATATTTATGTTTCCCCTAGACAACCAGAGGTTTAGTGCCACTGGTGCATCCTGGGGAGAGCATAAATATTTAGGGAGGGCCATGTGACCTCTCTTTCCTATGGGCTGCGGCTTGGAGAAGGTGTGTGAGGAGAAGGTAAAAGACTAGACCAGGGACCTAGGAGGCCTATGCATTTGCTTGGAGCAAAGACCTGGAAGCAGAAGAAGCCTGTCTGTCCATAGTGTCCTGCTGTTTGAGACCCTGGGCTCAGGGAGCCTTGCAGAGGACAGGGAAGGAGAAGTGATGGAGTACTGTACTGAAGTCTATTGTTGGAGTCTGAGTCTGCAGGCCAGTGATGGGTGTTCTACATTCCCTCTCTCCCTGGAGTTTGAGTGAAAGAAAATAAACTCCTTTTGTTTGTATCTAAACGTGGCTTGGGCTTATCTGTACACATTTTCCATGCTATAAAAACATCACAGTACATTTAGGCCACATGTACTCTGGGTGTCAAAAACACTGCTCTTAGGGATGTTTGACTTTTTTTTCTGCCTCTAAACTAGGGTTGCCATCTTTTTTGCTTGTAGTATACATTGTACAAGACCTTGGACACTTTTAGGTGGCTACCTGAAGAAGGGAGGGTATTGAGTCTCTAAAACATGTTGCCTAATGACCTGTCATGTGAAATCAATATATACCGGACTGACTGATTATAATAGTGCTGCCCTCAATCTCTCTACCCTTCTTGGGCTCATAAAGTACTGCACACTGCGCCACCCAAAAGGCAAAATTAAAGTGGCACTGGGAGGGCAGCGGGATGGACTGGGGCAGAGGGATGGATGGGGGCAGAGGGGTAGACTGGGGGGTAGCAGAGTGGATTGGAGGGAAGCAGGATGGACAGGGAGGCAGCAGGATGGACGGGGCAACAGAGTGGACTGGGGAGCAGAGGGGTGGACTGGGTGGGCAGAGAGGTGGACTGGGGGGCAGCTTGGTGAATAGGTGGACAGCAGGATGGACAGGGTGGCAGCGGAGTGGACGGGGGCAGTAGAGTGGATTTGGGGTAGCAGGATGGTCAGGGGGGGCAGCAGATTGGACACTGGACTGGGGACAGAGGTGAGGGGAAGATACATTGGTGGCAGGCACTGGGAACCTCTTACTGGCAAATATGCTGTCAGAATAATGTGTCCGGGTGTCTGGCAGTTGGAAACCCGAACACATGATGCAAAAACCAGAGTGTCCCGGTGAATTCCAGACAGATGGCAACCCTACTCTAAATGCCCCTCTATGTTAGCCTATGTGCAATGCACACATAGGCGTTTAGAGGCAGAAAAACAAACACTATCATTTCAGGAGAGGTGAGTTTAGGAAGAAAAAATACCTGATGTGCCTAAACTTGCTTAAATATGTTCAGACTGGGCGTGTTTAGTGTTTAAGCATTCATTCATTTCAATGGCCAATATTCTGGCCAATGAATTTAATAAACATCCAAACGCCTGACATGCTTAAATGTGCCTAAACTTGCCTAGACCCATTTGCAAAATGCAGGTTTTGGCATGGTTTTTTTATGCTGCTTTTCTCCTGCTAGGAGAAAAGGCATTCAGAAGAGCTCTGCAAATTCCCATAGGCCGTATGGTTAAAGCTGAAGTTTAGGCAAATTTTTACATAGTTACATTGGTCCAGCTTGGCCCAAGGTAAGTTTGTATGTGTCACACCTGTGGGGTCCAAGTGGAAGCTGGAAATCACTGTAGCGGGCACCACTACGTTCCGTTCTTAGCAACTACCCTGCTGCATTGTGAACACAGGAGGTCGCTTGCTTGGCACAGGAGCTGTTCAGAGAACACTTTGAATTTCTTTAATGAATGCAAAGTGTTCTCTGATTGCATGAGATAGAGAGACGAGGTGGCGATCTCACAATCTTCACCTCGTCCAATCAGAGAACACTTTGCATTCATTGAAAAAATACATAGTATTCTCTGAATGGCGTCCATGCCAAGCAGGCAACCTTCTATGTTCATTAAGCAGCAGGGCAGCCACTGTGAATGAGCCCCGGAAACTAGTGAAGATCACTATAGATCTACAGTGATTTCCAGCTTCCATGGGATCCCACAGCTATGGCACATCAATTCTTACATTGATCCAAGGTGAACCAATGTCACTTTGTTAAAAATGGCATACCTCAGCTTTAGTTAAAAGGATATGGTTATGGTGTTTGGTGATACAAAAAAATCATATCAGCAGCTTCAAAATAATAGATACATAATAGAAGAACACAAATGCAGAGTTACAGAAAAAGGAGGGAAATCCTACACATCTTATGTGAAAAATATATTTATGTATTAAAGACTTTAGCTTCCTCCAGTCTAATGAAAACCTTCAGGTCCAAAGATAGCTGACATCCTTCTGTATGTGGTGGGTTGTGAGGCATAGTGGGTGCAAGGTGGATAAAGTTATTGAGCGCCAGACACTTCTTAGATGTAAAAGAGGTTTTATTTTTCTTAATAATCCTTTTTATATGTTTAGAGGTACAGAGGGTTAGGGACAGCCCTAAGCAATTCTAACTTCAATTGGTGACTCCAAGACTTCAGTAGGAGAACAGTCATACAGGGAAAGCACCCAAGCAAGGCGCCACATCTGCACGTGCAGGATTGCTGTCTCCTATGGCAACAGTCTTTAACCGTTCCTGACACAAATCGTTACAGTCCTCTTTGCTTCATTACAACTTCTACTTGTAGTTCTTCAGCTCCTCAAGCTCCTGGTCTCTCACTGGACCCTCTGATTCACTGACTCTGAATTCCTGGAGCTTCTCAAAGCTTTGTGGTGGTATCTCCCACAAGCGTCACCCACGCTTCCCTGCTGGGTCCCTAGCTTGGCACTCCAGATACTTCTTAAGCTTTACCCCTGCTAACCGGCTCGGTCCCTGGCTTGACTCACAAGGCTGCTCTGCCAGCGTCACCTCCGTTAGTTGGGTCCCTGACTTGATCACCACCTGAAGTTTCCCGATTCTCCACTATGCCCGTTCGGTGAGAATGCTGCTTTGGTCCTTTGCTTCAGTTACTTACTATGGTACCTGGTAAATGTGATTGGTCCCTTAGTGGCGACAGCTGCCCTTCTACCTCTGACCACGACAGGTTCTCCAGCCGGCAGAACCATCACTTCTGGTTGAACAGCAAGCTGCAATCCCAACCCTGCGCTGCCCTCTTACTTCTGAATAGGCCCTCACACAGTCTGGCAGCCAGATGCCCCCAGGATGGGGCCATTACGACACACATTCACCCAGACAGCTGTCTAGGTGGCACAGAACATAGATCACCTCACCCAAATATATAGGTTCTCCCAGCAGGCCAAGGGATTCAAGAAAACCCCTGCCCATTGGCTGAGATACCCCATATACCCATAACCTGACCTTGGGTTGCCCTTCTCGTATCTAGTACCACCAAGTACCTGGCCACCTAACTGTAGAAGAGAAGAGTGCAACAAGGCCAAACGTAGGGAGAAATCAATGGATCTCTAGCAGTTGACCAGGGTAACTACTCCTAGCATGGAAATTTGTGAGGAGCTCCCTAACTAAACTCCAGGGTGCTACATCTACAAAACTAAGAAAAAAGAGAAATAACCGAAAAAACAAAGAGGTCTATTTACAAATTTTTTTCACACGATTTTCACTCAGGATTCACACATTTTGCTCATTGAATCCAATTAGAAAAATGTGCAAATCTTGGGTAAAGTTTTTCTGTTGCAGAATTATACAAGTGCATACAATTAGCAGTCTTCATATTTCATTATCAAAACATTGGACACACCAAAGATAATTTAAACCCAAATTCTTTTAATAACCATAAATGTATTGTGATCTGATGTTTTTATAGTCCTGATGACAGAGATTGCATTTCCCTTGAAATATGTTGGACTTTGTGTTACCCATTGGATCTCAATAAAGCATCTGTAAGATTTAGCAAGCTTGAATGTAGTTTGTTTTGAGATTGGTCTCCTGACACTTACATTGTAGAATAAAACACAAGCTCCCTGTTACTGTCTAGACAGGTGCACAACGACCTTCACTTTTACAAGCTGTCTTGAACCCCGAGAAGGAAACACCTGGGATGTAATCAAGCCCCTTTATTTTTGCTCTAAAGGGACCAGTGCATCCTGATCACCCTCTTTTACACTATGATTACAGCTTTGGGATAAATATTGGGGAGGTTGGATTTGCCAAGCCTGGAACTTTTGTCTACCTGAGATTATTGCAAAGAACATTCTATGCTGCTGATCAATCTGATCATAAAGCGGAACTTCACCCAAAAGGAGAAGTTCCGCTTGTTTGCATCCCTCCCCCACTACCACATTTGCCACTTTTTTGGGGGGAGCGGGTACCTGGTTTTGACAGGTACCAGTTCCCACTTCCAGGGCAGATTGCAATCTTTTTTTTTGCATAACAAATCTAGCACCCTCTAGGTAGATAGGTGCTAGAGTGTGATTTTTTTGCAGGGTAGGCAAATTTAGGTATGCCTGGCTGCAGAGGCGTCTCTAGGTGGTGGCTATTGAGGTTATAGCCCCAAATCTGGGGCCCATAGCCCCGAGTCTCTGGGGTAGGGGTCGGCACCCGGCCCACCATTGCTGAATGCGGGCACCCGGCCCGTGGACATTTTCACCACTGTCCTCTTCATTGGACAGCGGTGAGCAGCCAGTATCACAGGGCTGGATGGGGGCAGGAACCGCAGGAGTTAACTTTTTCATTAAACAGCAGGTGATTGGTTGCCGGGCAATCCTAGCAACCAATCACCAGCCTGTTAATGTGAAAAGTAGTTTCAGTAGTTCCCGCCCCCATCCAAACCTGTGATGCCGATCTCAGATGCTCTGCTTGCTGTACACCTGCACCCCACACCAGTGGGGTGCAGGGGACAAAGGACACTACGGTGGGCTGCAGGGGACAAAGGACACTACGGTGGGCTGCAGGGGACAGAGGGCACTGCAGTGGGGTGGAGGGGACAGAGGAGACTGCAGTGGAGTGCAAGGGACAGAGGACACTACGGTCGGGTGCAGGGGACAGAAGACACTGCAGTGGAGTGCAGGGGACAGAGGACACTAAGGTGGTGGGGTGCAGGGGACAGAGGACACTGCAGTGGGGTGCAGGGGACAAAGGACACTACGGTGGGCTGCAGGGGACAAAGGACATTACGGTGGGCTGCAGGGGACAGAAGACAATGCAGTGGGGTTCAGGGGACAGAGGACACTACGGTGGGGTGCAGGGGACAGGGGACACTATGGTGGTGGGGTGCAGGGAATAGAGGACACTGCGGTGGGGTGCAGGGGACAAAGGACACTGCAGTGGGCTGCAGGGGACAGGGGACACTACAGTGGGTTGCAGGGGACAGAGGACAATGGGGTGTGGTGCAGGAAACAGAGGAAACTGCAGTGGGGTGCAGGGGACAGAGGACAGTGGGGTGGGGTGCAGGGGACAGAAGACAGTGGGATGGGGTGCAGGGGGCAGAGGACAGTGGGGTGGGGTGAAGGGGACAGAGGACAGTGGGATGGGGTGCAGGGGACACAGGACAGTGGGATGGGGTGCAGGGGACAGAGGACACTACGGTGGGTTGCAGGGGACAGAGGACACTACGGTGGGGTGCAGGGGACAGTGGGGTGCAGGGGACAGAGGACACTACGGTGGGGTGCAGCGGACCGACGACACTACGGTGGGGTGCAGGGGACAGAGGACACTGCAGTGGGGTGCAGGGACAGAGGACACTACGGTGGGGTGCAGGGAATAGAGGACACTACGGTGGGGTTCAGGGGACAGAGGACACTACATGGGGTGCAGGGGACAGTAGGGTGCAGGGGACAGAGGACACTACGGTGGGGTGCAGGGGACAGAGGACACTACGGTGGGGTGCAGGGGACAGAGGACACTGCAGTGGGGTGCAGGGGACAGAGGACACTGCAGTGGGGTCGGGGTGGGCCACAAGTGGCAGGGGAGCTCTGGGGACCCTGATGTAAGTGGGGGGGCTCTCTGGGGATCCTGATGTAAGGGGGTATCTGCACTCAGATATGTAAAATATATATATATATATATATATATATATATATATATATATATATATATATATATATATAGTGGCAGTAGGACCCTGTGCTACCTGGAAGATTGTTGGTTTATGCCAGATTGTGGGGGGAAAGGCACGCTGATTGCACAGCTGTGTGCTGGGCTATTTAGCTGTGACCTGGCTATGGCTCAGGGTTCCACCCAACAGACAGGAAGTCTGTTCATGGGAGTCAGGTGGACTCCCATTCCTCAGAGGAGTCAGAGACTGCAGGGGGCAGCCAGATTATGCATGTCTGCAAGAGGCAGACGTACTTGGTGACAGAGCAGCAAGGCGCTGATCAGGAGTGAGCTTAACTCTAGGAAACTCTTTTGGGTCTGAGGAGCAGACCTAAGGCCTAGGCTAAAGGCCTGAATCAGCCGTATGGCAAGAATGTAAGCCAGGAGGCTAAAGTCATGAGTGTGCAAGATACAGTAATGGTGGAACCCCCTGCGTGGACTACTGATGTCTTTGTGAACTTTTCCGTGCTTTTAAATAAAAGTGGGCTACCAGGCCCTTAAAAATACAGTTTTGTACTGGAGTACTCACTGACAATGCACCTACCGTTTGAGTCTGATAACCCCAATCTTACTATATATATATATATATATATATACTCACACACGTACAGTATATTATATACATGTGTATGCCCACCCAAGCGTATGACTTTCTTTACTTCACTGCTATGGGCTCTAGCCCCAGATCTTTAGTAGACCTAGCAACGCCCCTGCCTGGCTGTCAGCTGGGCCTGTTTGTTTTGATCTGGGCTGGGAGTGGCTGGTGATTCACATGCAGCATTACTGAGACCTCCCTCTTCTTTCTAGAAGGTTCTGGAAATAGAGGAGGAGAGGTGGAGCTGCCTGGGGTGTTTTAGTGAGCCCTGACCAATACCCAACCTGGATTGGCAGAGGGCAGGCCTCCTTAAATACCCAGGGTCAGCCCAGCTGGGGAGGAGTTGGAGTTCAGAGCTTGGAGATGGAATGCTAGGCTGCCAGGGCCTTTGAGAGACCCCTCCCAATCTGAAGGGGTGACCTTGGGCCCAGGGCTCGGGTGCAGATGGGGCCCTTCAAGAAATCGTGAAGGTGTCCTTGACAGGAGGCACAGGAGGAGCAAGAGAGGACAGCAGGAGAGAGCATTGCCGGACAAGTCTCCAGGGAGAGGAACAAGTGGTCGCAGCCAGGAGGTCTGGTGAGTGACATGCACAGTCAGGAGGACAGGGGAAGCACGCCTGAGAGGACTGGGAGCATGCAGTCTGGGATGGGTGCAGAGCCAGTGGAGTGGACTGATGTGTCATGGGCAGTGGAGAAGGGCAGCTGCAGCCAGGAGGGCTGGCAGGGCCTGAAGATGGGATACTGGGCTCAGTAGCCAAAGTTAGGACAACTAGCACCAGGAACTTTCTATTGCTACACTATAGGGGCTGCGGTCCCTGCCTGCAAAAGGCAGTTGCTAAGGTCTGGCTGAGCCAGTGTCAGGCTTAACCACGCGCTGCTAGCTGGGCCTGGAAGCTCAAGTAAGTAGAGTGCTGGAGGAGCTGAGGTGGTATAGTCTGCAGCAAGAGTTGTGCTGGAGGAAAATTGGCGTGTATATACAAGAGTGTAAATAGTTAATCCCAAAGAAGTGCTAACGATTCCATTGGGCATCCCATACTTCCTTTACCCCATCCAAATTCAATCCCCTCAATAAAATACAAAAACAAAGTTTATGGAGTGTTCATTGTCTTGGAGTGTCTGAGAGGTGAATGCCGGGCTGGGCAGGGTTACAGGTGCTAAGTGATGTGGCCCCATCACTTAGCATAGGGGTACCGCTACACAAATATGTTATACTTACCTGCTCTGTGCAGTGTTTTTTCACAAAGCAGCCCCGATGATCTTGGGTGCCCCGCTGGCGCCTCTGGCGCCTCCTCTTTTCTGAGTGACCCCTATAGCAAGCCTCTTGCTATGGGGGTACTCGTGCTTGCTCACTTCCAAGACCTGCCCTGTGTGTCCATAAGATGCACAGAACGGGGCTTGGCCCCACCCATGGTCCCACAGTGAGTAACTGAAGCAAGTATCTGAGCAGTATTCTCACCGAACGGGCACGGTGGAGAATCGGGAAACTTCAGGTGGTGATCAAGTCAGGGACCCAGCCAGCGGAGGTGACGCTTGCAGAGCAGCCTTGTGTGTCAAGCCAGGGTCCGAGCAGGCCAGTGGGGTGAATCTTGAGAAATATCGGGAGTGCCAAGCTAGGGACCCAGCAGAGAAGTGGAGGTGACGCTTGAGGAAGATACCACCGTGAAGATTGGAGGAGCTCAATGGCAGTGAATCAGTGGGCCTAGTAAGAGACCGGGAGCTCAGTGTACTGAAGGACTAGCCCGAAGGCGGTGCTTGGTTTTCAGGGTCCTGTACGTGGGTAGACTGCCAAAAAGTCCCACACATGTGGTATCCCTGTACTCAGGAGAAGCAGCAGAATGTAATTTGGGGTGTAATTTTACATATTCCCATGGCATGTGTGAGCGATATATCATTTAGTGACAACTTTGTGAAAAAAAAATTAATTGTATTTTTCCCGAAACTTGCGGCAAAATATAAAATATTCCATTGCTTGGGGCGTCTACTTTCCAGAATGGGATCAGATCATTTGGGGGGGGGAGGTTGACCTGACCTGGTATTTCATGCACAACATTAGAAGCTTATGAAACACATCACCCACTCTTCTAACCACTTGAAGACAAAGCCCTTTATAACACTTTTTGTTTGCAAAATTTTTTTTTTTTGCTAGAAAATTACTCTGAACCCCCAAACATTATATATTTTTTAAAGCAAAGGCCCTACAGATTAAAATGTTGGGTGTTGCAAAACATTTTTTCATACAGTGTTTGCATAGCGTTTTTTCAAGAGCAATTTTTTTGGGGAAAAAAAAACACTTTTTTGAATTTTAATTCATTAAAACATACTATATTGCCCAAATGTTTGGTATAATATAAAAGATGATCTTATGCCGAGTACATACCAAACACGACATTAAAATTGCGCACAACAGTGCAGTGGTGACAAACTACATACATTTTTAAAAGCCTTTAAAAGCCTTTACAGGTTACCACTTTAGATTTACAGAGGAGGTCTACTACTAAAATTACTGCCCTCGATCTGACATTCTTGTGTTACCTACCATGCATGGTGTACTTGCTGTGTACATATGACAGGAGACCAATGCTTGCATTTGCCTTTGCGTGCGAGCACAGGGGGACAGGGATGCTTTTTTTTTATGTATTTTGCTTTTTTTATTTTATTTTTACACTGTTCCTTTAATTTTTTTTTAATTATTGTTATCACAGAGAATGTAAATATCCCCTATGATAGCAATAGGTAGTGACAGGTACTCTTTTAAACCAAAATTGGGGTCTATTAGACTCTAGATCTATCCTCTGCCCTCAAAGCATCTGACCACACCAAGATCGGTGTGATAAAATGCTTTGTCAATTTCCCAATGGCGCAGTTTATATCCGGCGAAACCGAAGTCATGCAATGCTTGTAGCTTCCGGTTTCTTAGGCCATAGAAATGATTGGAGCCATTCTGATCTTTGATCAGCTCTATGGTCAGCTGGCGGAACCACCGGCTGCATTATCAGGTGGGATAGGAGAGCCTAAGAAAACCAAGGAAGACGACGGGAGGGAGTGGGGAGGGGGGATGTTCCCTCCCACTGCTTGTAAAAGCAGTCTAACGGCTAGCCGCTAGGATTGCTTTTACATGAAAGCAGACCAAGGTACCAGGATGATACCTAAACCTGCAGGCATCATTCTGGCATAACCACTCAAAGTCCAGCAACATACCAGTACGTTGCTGGTCCTTGTTGGGCATATATTGTAATGTTCTTTTTTTTTCATGCAGCCTGTGGGCTGAACGAAAAAGAGATATTAATCGGTGGGTATGCCCACCATTAGAATACCTCCCTGCATCCACCCACTTCTAAAGATGGACCGTTTTTTTTTAACTGTGGTGGTGAAATCACCTCCTACATCGCTGGAGTCGCTGATTTACGTATCGTGAGAGCAAACGCTGTTGCTGTCAAGATAAATAAATCAGTGCTGATTTTCCCTGGATCAACTTTACCTATAAATGTAATATAAATGTTATATTGTGTGCATTTATGAAAGATTCCAGGCCTTTCTTAAAGCAATCTACTGAGCTGGCCAGAACCACCTCTGGAGGGAGTCTATTCCACATTTTCACAGCTCTTATTCTGAAGAAACCTTTCCGTATTTGGAGATGAAATCTCTTTTCCTCTAGGCATAAAGAGTGCCCCCTTGTCCTCTGTGTTCACTGTAAATTGAATAACTCAACACTAAGTTCACTATATGGACCCCTTATATATTTGTACATGTTGATCATATGTTAATCTCCTCTTCTCAAGAGAGAATAAATTCAGTTCCTCTAATCTTTCGTCATAGCTGAGTTCCTCCATGCCTCTTATCAATTTGGTTGCCCTTCTCTGCATTTTCTCCAGTTCCCCGATATCCTTTTTGAGAACTGGTGCCCAAAACTGAACTGCATATTCCAGATGAGGTCTGACTAATGATTTGTACAGGGGCAAAATGATATCTCTCTCTTTCTAGTCCATACCTCACTTAATGCAAGAAAGGACTTTGCTCGCTTTGGAAACCACAGCTTGGCATTGCATGTTATTATTGAGCTTATGATCTACCAAAACTCCCAGATCCTTCTCCACTACGGATTCCCCCAGTTGTACTTCCCCTAGTATGTATGATGCATGCATATTCTTAGCCCCCAAGTGCATAACTTTACATTTATCAACATTAAACCTCATCTGCCACATATTCGCCCAATTAGTGCATTGAGGTCAGCTGGTAAATTGGAGACATCCTGTAAGGACGTTATTCCACTGCATACGAGAGCCCTGCAGTTCTTGCACCTCAACAACAGCAGAAGAATAGGGTCGGGTATGCCTGACCTTGGCAGGGACCACTACTCCGTCGTCAGAGCTATCTGTCAGGGTGCCGCTGCTGTCTACAGGTTCGAATACTGAGCCTGAATTTGACAGATGAGTGACTTCCTCTTCACTCTCATCTGTCATGCTCAGAAACCTGTAGGCCTCTTCACTAGTGTACCTTTGATTGGACATTTTGGCCTCTAAATTTACTGGTACAACTAGTAAGACTCACAGGAAAAAATAGCACCTGACTGTCAACGACTGCTTCAAACGCTACCAAAAAAAATGTTAGCCTTCACAGGGATCAGGCCTGACTCTGCGAAGGCTGCAGTTATGTGTGTTGTGTTTTTGTAAGTGACAGTGATCGATTAATACTGCACTTGGGTGGGCTGGGCAGAGGGGCTAAACGCAGGTGCTAGCAGGTATCTGGGCTGATCCCGCTAACGCTGCATTTTTGGGAACCCCTAAACTACTGGGGATGCTAGTATAGATCTGATCAGATATTGATCCATTCAGACACTATACCAATAAGGGAGGTGTATGTTGCGTGCGCTACTGGCACTAATCTGACGCTGCCTGGGGCGACGCAGACCCTAACTGATGCTAAAACCTAACTGATGTCACCCACCAGGTGATCAGGGGGTTAAACCTTTATTGGGTAATATACGTCGGGTGCCCTGACACTATAAAAAAACAAACTAACTAACCAGTGTCACCCGTAACACTAATACGTTGAACACTGGTGACAGGGGGTGAAAGGGTTAACTAGGGGGCAATCGGGGGTTAAAAACCTTTATTAGGTAGTATATGGGGGTACCTTACACTATAAAAACCTGACGGTGAAACTAATCAACTAACTGGCTAACCCGTGACACTAATACGGCTATCAGAAAAGAGAGCTATTAGTGACACTGGTGACAGGGGACGAAAGGGTTAACTGGGGATGATCAAGGGGTTAAACCTTTATTAGGAGGGTTTAGGGGGTACCCTAGACCTACCTGGACCTACTATTAACTGCCCTAACATTTATTACAGTCACAAATGAGACCAATGCAGTGATCAGTGAAAAATCTAACTGCAATTGGTGACACTGTGACAGGGAGTGAAGGAGTTAACTGGGGGGGCAATAAGGGGGTGATCGGGGGGTGACAAATGTACCTATGTGTACTGGTGTTAGTGTAGTGTTGTGCAACTCACATTTATGCCGCGTACACACAACTGGTTTTGCCATCGGTTTCTCCGTCGGAACTCCGACGGAATTCCATTCAAGCGGTCTTGCCTACACGCAGTCAACCCAAAGTCCGACCAAAGTCCGACCGTCAAGAGCAACACTTACGACGGGACTAGAAAAAGGAAGTTCAATAGCCAGTAGCCAATAGCTTCCGTCTCATACTTGCTTCAGAGCATGCGTCGTTTTTGGAAGAGCATGCAGACGATTGGTTTTCCCGATAGGAATTGGTTCCATCGGAAATATTTAGAACATGTTCTATTTCTAGGTCCGTCAGAATTTTCGAAAAAAAAGTTTGATGAGGCCTACACACGATCGGAATAGACAATGAAAAGCTTCCGTCTGACTTTTTCTGTCGGACATTCCGCTCGTGTGTACGCGGCTTTAGACATCCTCTATCCTCTCTCTGGAACTGAAAAGAATTCCACAAGGGGAGATGACATCACTTCCCCTGCCTGTGTTTACACCTACAGGCAGGGGAAGCATTTTCATTCACCAGAACCGGCAGTAATCATTGGCCTGGACCTGAGGATTGATTGGTTCTGTAATTAATCCGACTGCCGCAGGCATGGGGCGGGAGCGAGGGACGTCCATTTGCACACCTGTGCCATTCTGCCGACGTATATCGGCGTGCGGTGGTCGGCAAGTGTTTAAAGTAGTACTAAATCCAGGACCCTGCATTCACTATATCTGGTGTGCCACAGTACACAGAACATGAAAATTCAGTTATTTTAGTAAATATAAACTGCTAAATAACCTTTCTCATCAGAAGTTAGAGCAGTCTTGTGATTTGTAGCAGTGTCTGGTTAAAGCTTGTAGGAGGAGTTTTCATTCTCCCCCGATTGTCCTATTGGGCTGCAGGACCCCTGACCCTCTATCTGGACAGTACTCATTGATCCTGTGCTGATCACATGGACTCTCCCAAAAAAAAAAATACACTCTAGCAATACACACCAAACTGAGCATGTACAGCTTGCTCCCAAGGCTCTGTTTTATCAGCAGATAGATTGGGGACTGTGGAAGAAGGGGAGGATCAGAGAAGACAGAACCTTTTTACACAATGTAGAAGTTTAACCACTTAGGTTCTATAGTGAGTATAACAAGCATGCTTTACTACATATACAGACTGATTTTACTGTTGTGTGTTTAGTAACACTTTTAAGCTGCGACAATCTTTTTTTTTTTTCCAGGTGTTCTGTAATGTAAGAAGATTGAGGAATATTGCATAACATTCAACAGACTCAAATCACTCACCCTTATCTCCCACAATATCAGCTACCCACTTGGCTGTAAGGCTCACACTCTGGCTGTCTGTGACATTTAGGATCACAGTCCGCAGCCTACGGGATGCCTCCTTTTTTAGGTCTTCAGCTCCTTTTGTAGTCAAGCAAGCTGCAAGAACATTTAGTCCACGTCTGTCCAGCTGTTTTGCTGCTAAATTTCCAAAGCCAGAGTCACATCCTGTAATCAGTACGTACTTGTTTGTGAGATTTGGGAGGACCAGACGTTTTTTATTCCATCTGTATAAGTAGACCACAGCTAGAATTCCTAGCAGTAGAAGCCACATGACGACACACGGCCTGCCAAGAAAATCCAATAAATGTATGTGCAATCAAATAGATCGATACACATTCTTATACATCGATAAAGAGTGGAGAAGGGCCTTTCTTACATTGGTGGTCAGCAGAGAAGAGGCCCTTACATTTATGGTCAGTAGTACAAAGGCCCTCACATTGGTGGACACTTGAGAGAAGAATATACTTTACATTAATGGTTACATTATTAGTGAGTGCCGGTTCACACTACCGCGACTTGGGATCCGACTTGTCAGATCTCAAGTCGCCCCAAGTCGCTTAACATCAGAAATTCCATTCAAGTGAATGAGAGCCATCTTAATGTACGCTACTGAAGTCGCTCCGACTTCAGAAAAGGTCCCTGTACTACTTCAAGGCGACTTCTAGGCGACTTGTACCCATTGATTTCAATGGAAGTCGCCTACAAGTCGGATCGTGGTCTATAGTGAAGCGACTTCACAGGAAGAGAAGATGTTTTTTTCAAGCAAACCCCTCCCTCCCCCAGAGCTGATTGTAGTTTGATTGGTCACTGGAAAGTCGCCTGTCCTGGAGGCGACTTGAAGTCGCCTTGTAAGTCGCCCCAAGTCGCGCTGTGGTGTCGCCCTCAGGTCGTGTCCAGGTCGCCTCGCAAAGTCGCGGCCAGAGTCGTGTTGCCCCTGTGTGAACCGAGCCTTAGTCAAGGAATTCTAAGCAACCTTTGGAGGAACCCTAGGATTCCACGGAACCATGGTTGAGAAAGGCTGTCATAGAAGAACATACAGTGCCTTGAAAAAGTATTCACACCCCTTGAAATTTTCCACATTTTGTCATGTTACAACCAAAAACATAAATGTATTTTATTGGGATTTTATGTGATAGACCAACACAAAGTGGCACATAATTGTGAAGTGAAAGGAAAATGATAAATGATTTTCAAATTTTTTTACAAATAAATATGTGAAAAGCGTGGGGTGCATTTGTATTCAGCCCCTCTGGGTCAATACTTTGTAGAACACCCTTTCACTGCAATTACAGCTGCAAGTCTTTTTGGGTATGTCTCTACCAGCTTTGCACATCTAGACATGAGTGACATTTTTGCCCATTCCTCTTTGCAAAATGGCTCAAGCTGTGTAAGATTGGATGAAGAGCGTCTGTGAACAGCAATTTTCAAGTCTTGCCTCATTTGGATTTAGGTCTGGACTTTGACTGGGCCATTCTAACACATGAATATGCTTTGATTTAAACCATTTCATTGTAGCTCTGGCTGTATGTTTAAGGTCATTGTCCTGCTGGAAGGTGAACCTCTGCCCCAGTGTCTTTTGCAGACTAACAGGTTTTCTTCTAAGATTGCCCATAGCTCCCAACTGTCCCTGATTTCGAGGGACTGTCCCTCTGTCCCTCTTTCCTCCTCATTTGTCCCTCATTTTGGTCTGATCTATATAGTTGTATATAAAATGCACTTTTTATCTTCCAAAAAGTGTTTCCCAGTGCTAAACCTTTTATCAAAATTCTAAATTGCTGCATTTGTAAATTTTAAAAGCCAGTATAAAAGAATAGTAGTGGTTAAAAAAAAGCCCTTGTGGATTTAGTTAACCTTTTTTTTGGTTACGTCTCCTTTTAAGAGGGTGTGGCAGGGGACGTGTCCTATGCCCACATACGTTTGGTAGTAGGTGTCCCTCATTCCCATCTCAAAATGTTGGGAGGTATGAGATTGCCCTGTATTTGGCTCCATCCATCTTCCCATCAACTCTGACCAGCTTCCCTGTCCCTGCTGAAGAAAAGCATCCCCACAACATGATGCTGCCACCACCATGTTTCGCAGTGGGGATGGTGTTAGGGTTGCACCGATACCATTTTTTCAAGACCGAGAACCGATACTTTTCCTCAAGTACTCGCCGATACCAATTACCGATACCTATTTTTAAATTTTTTTGTTTACATATTTTTTAATTTACATTTTTGGTGAAGAGGTGGGGAGGGGGTTATTGTTTAGGGTGGATAGGTGGGGAGGGGGTTATTGTTTAGGGTGGAGAGTTGGGGAGGGGTGTTATTGTTTAGGGTGGAGAGGTGGGGAGAGGTGTTATTGTTTAGGGTGGGGAGGGGCTTATTGCTTAGGGTGGAAAGGTTGGGAGTGGTGTTATTGTTTAGGGCAGAGAGGTGGGGAGAGGTGTTATTGCTTAGGGTGGAGAGGTGGGGAGGGGTGTTATTGTTTAGGGTGGAGAGGTGGGGAGAGGTGTTATTGTTTAGGGTGGGGAGGGTTTATTGTTTAGGGTGGGGAGGGGTGTTATTGTATAGGGTGGGGAGTGGTGTTATTGTTTAGGGTGGAGAGGTGGGGAGGGGTGTTATTGTTTAGGGTGAAGAGGTGTTATTGTTTAGGGTGGAGAGGTGGGGAGAGGTGTTATTCTTTAGGCTGGGGAGGGGTGTTATTGTTTAGGGTGGAGAGGTGGGGAGAGGTGTTATTGTTTAGGGTGGGGAGGGCGTTATTGTTTAGGGTGGGGAGGGGTGTTATTGTATAGGGTGTGGAGGGGTGTTATTGTATAGTGTGGGGAGTGGTGTATTTGTTTAGGGTGGAGAGGTGGGGAGGGGTGTTATTGTTTAGGGTGAAGAGGTGGGTTATTGTTTAGGGTGGGGAGAGGTGTTATTGTTTAGGGTGGGGAGGGGTGTTATTGTTTAGGGTGGAGAGATGGGGAGGAGTGTTATTGTGTAAGGTGAAGAGGTGGGGCGGGGCATTATTGTTTAGGGTGGAGAGGTGGGTTGGGACGTTATTGACTCAGCCCCCCTGAATCAATACTTTGTAGAACCACCTTTCTCTGCAATTACAGCTGCAAGTTTTTTTGGGGATGTCTCTACCAGCTTTGCGTGATGAGGGAGTTATTGTTTAGGGTGGAGAGGTGGGAAGGGGGTTATTGTTTAGGATGGAGAGGGGTGTTATTGTTTAGGGTGGAGAGATGGAGAGAGGTGTTATTGTTTAGGGTGGAGAGGTGGGGAGGGGTGTTATTGTTTAGGGTAGAGAGGTGGGGAGGTGTGTTATTGTTTAGGGTGGGGAGGGTGTTATAATTTAGGGTGGAGAGGTGGGGTGTTATTGTTTAGGGTGGAGAGGTGGGGTGTTATTATTTAGGGTGGGGAGGGGTGTTATTGTTTAGGGTGGAGAGGTGGTGGTATTGTTTAGCGTGGATGGGTGGGGAGAGGTGTTATTGTTTAGGGTCGGGAGGGGCATTATTGACTCAGCCCCCCTGAATCAATACTTTGCAGAACCACCTTTCTCTGCAATTACACCTGCATGTCTTTTTGGGGATGTCTCTACCAGTTTTGCACATCTAGAGAGTGACATTTTTGCGTGAGGAGGGGGTTATTGTTTAGGGTGGAGAGGTGGGGAGGGGTGTTATTGTTTAGGGTGGGGAGAGGGATATTGTTTAGGGTGGAGTGTTATTTTTTAGGGTGGGGAAGGGTATTATTGTTTAGGGTGGAGAGGTGGGTTATTATTTAGGGTGGATGGGGGGGAAGAGGTGTTATTGTTTAGCATGGAGAGGTGGGGAGGGGGTTATTGTTTAGAGTGGGGAGAGGTGTTATTGTTTAAGGTGGAGAGATGGGGAGGGGTGTTATTGTTTAGGGTGGAGAGGTGGGTTATTGTTAAGGGTGGATGGGTGGGGAGAGGTGTTATTGTTTAGGGTGGAGAGGGCAGTTATTGGAGGGCAGTTATTGTTTAGGGTGGAGAGGTGGGGAGGGGCATTATTGTTTAGGGTGAAGAGGTGGGGAGGGGCGTTATTTTTTATTGTTTTTGCTGACGCCCTGACTTAGTTGGGGTAGGCGGAACACTTTGGTGGGGGTGGGTCAGCCACACCTTGTGACCTTTGACCTCTGGGGGACACGCCTGCTGACCTTTGACCTTTGGGGTGATCCCTAACCCCTAACCCTAACCCTTTTTCTAGTCCCGTCGTATGTCATTGCGTTCTAAACGAACGGACTTTGGTGTGATCGTGCGTAGGCAAGTCAGTTTCAGTGGAACTCTATCGGAACTCCGTCGGAAAGACCGTCAGAATCTACTCTGATGGAAAATCTGGTCGTGTGTACGCGGCATAAGAGCTTCACAGAACAGCCGTATTTATATTGAGATTAACTTACACACAAGTGGACTTTTTTTTACTAATTAGGCGATTTCTGAAGGCAATTGGTTCCAGTAGATTTTAGTTAGGAATATCAGAGTAAAGGGGACTGATTATAAATGCACACCATTTTTTTCAGATATTTATTTGTAAGAAATTTTTAAAACCATTTATCATTTTCCTTCCACTTCACAATTGTGTGTCACTTTGTGTTGGTCTATCACATAAAATCCCAATAAAATACATTTACGTTTTTGGTTGTAACATGACAAAATGTGGAAAATTTCAAGGGGTATGAATACTTTTTCAAGGCACTGTACACACGCTATATTACCAAAAGTATTGGGACTCCTGCCTTTACATGCACATAAACTTTAAAGTGATTGTAAAGGCTAGCTTTTTTTTTTTTTTTTAAATAACAAACATGTTATACTTACCGCCTCTGTGCAGTTGGTTTTACACAGAGCAGCCCAGATCCTCCTCTTCTGGGGTCCTTCTTTGCTGCTCCTAGTCCCTCCCTCCTTTTGAGTGCCCCTTAACCAGCAGTTTGTTACAGGTTATCATCCATGCCGAGTCAGAGCTCCGTGTATCCATTCAGACACGGAGCCCCGACCTGGCCCCACCCCCTCTCTCCCCTGATTGGCTGACTGACTTTGACAGCCGCAGGAGCCAAAAGCGCCGCTGCTCTGTCTCAGCCAACCAGGAGGAGTGTACTGGATGGCTGAGGGGATTGTAGACATTGCTGGAGAGAGAAGGAGCTCATGTAGGTAATTGGGGGTGCTGGAGGGGCTGCTAAACACAGGTTTTATATCTTAATGCATAGAATGCATTAAGATAAAAAAACCTTCTGCCTTTACAAGTCCTTTAATGGCATCCCAGTCTTATCCTGTAGGGTTCAACATTGAGTTGGCCCACCCTTTGCAGCTATAACAGCTTCAACTTTTCTCCGCTCTAATTCATTGCAAAGGTGTTCTGTCGGGTTGAGGGCAGGTCTCTGTGCAAGCCAGTCAAATTCCTCCACCCCAAACTCGCTCATCCATGTCTTTATGGACCTTTGTTTGTGCACTTGTGTGCACATGTTGGAACAGGAAGGGGCCATCCCAAACTCTTCCCACAAAGTTGGGAGCATGAAATTTTCCAAAATTTTCCTAAACCTTGTGGACAGCCTTCCCAGAAGAGTTGACGCTGTTATAGCTGCAAAGGGTGGGTCAACTCAATACTGCCCCTCTCTGCCAATCCCTTCACTGGCTTCCCCTACCCCATCGTATAAAATTCAAAATGCTAACCACAACATACAAGGCCATCCACAACATCGCCCCCAGCTACATCACCAACCTCATCTGCAGTTATCACCCAAATTGTTACCTCCGCTCCTTCCAGGACCTCCTGCTCTCTAGCTCCCTTGTTACCTCCTCTCATGCTCGTCTTCAGGACTTCTCCAGAGCCTCTCCCATCCTCTGGAATTCCCTGCCCCGGTATATCTGATCAGCCCCTAACCTGTCCACCTTTAGGAGATCCCCAAAAACTCACTTATTCAGGGAAGCCTATCCAACACCCACCTAACAACTGTCCCCGAGCCACCCGCATCAAATCATTCCCTGCAGCTATTACCTTTTGTACCACCACCCCCTCCCTTTAGAATGTAAGCTCTACGAGCAAGGCCCTCCTGTCCCTTCTGTATTGAACTGTACTGTAATTGTGCTGTCCCCCCTCTACATTGTAAAGCACTGTGTAAACTGTTGGCGCTATATAAATCGTGTATAATAATAATACTGAACCCTACGGACTAAGACTGGGATGCCATTAAAGTTCATGCGCATGTAAAGGCAGGCGTCCCAATACTTTTGGTAATATAGTGTATTTCTCTCCAAGCTACATCCCTGCCTGTATGGTTCACTTGCTAGGAGAGGGGTTTACATGCTGCCAGGGATTGGCATTATCACAGCAGACGAGTTAATTGCCAACTGAAAACTCTTTGCCACAATGCGCCACACCCTACAATTCTCCTTGAATGACCCCCTGTTGGTCCCATTTTACATGCCCGCAAACCTAATTGGATAAGGAACATCCACTGCAGAGCTAAAGCATATATTAACCGTTTCCTTTCCCAGCACCCTTATGCCATGTACACACGATTGGATTTTCCAACAACAAATGTTGGATGTGAGCTTGTTGGCGGAAAGTCCGACCATGCGTATGCTCCATTGAACATTTGTTGTCTGACTTTCCGCCAACAAATGTTGGCTAGCAGGTTCTCAAATTTTCCGCCAACAAATGTTTGTTGTTGGAATTTCCGATCGTGTGTACACAAGTCCGTCGGACAAAAGTTCACGCATGCTCGGAATCAAGTACGAGCCAGAAGCGCTCGGCCTTGTAAAACTAGCGTTCGTAATGGAGAGATCATGTACGTCTTGTACGTCACTACGTTCGTAATTGTTGGCCAACATTTGTGTGACCGTGTGTATGCAAGACAAGTTGGAGCCAACACCCTTCGAACAAAAATCCACGGTTTTGTTGTCGGAAAGTCCAATCGTGTGTACAGGGCATTAGACATACAAATATATAAAACCAAAAGGTATAGGAAAGCTAATGAGGGCCCCAATGTGAGATTGATGTTCTTCTCAATATTGTATAATATAGAAAAAAGAAAAGGAGTCTTTAGGTTATTTCCTGTGCATATGTTCCTCATAAATCCATCTTCATACATGTTAACGATAAAACTACTTATATTAACCTTAAACATTAGTGGAAATATTTAGCCTCACAATACTCTGGGAGGTTATTTGTGACCCCTAGTAATTCATTACTGACAACAGTCATTACATTTTAAATATCACATGGGGATTTTAAAGAGGCAAAAGTTCTGAGCAGAGGAGAAAGTGTGGGAATTACTGAAACACAGGGGACAGAATTGACAGCCCTGAGATCCTGAGCCTTCATTTTGAAACATACCTAGGATCCCATGCCTCATGGTCAAGTTTAGTAGTCCCAAATCAGGGTTTATTACTATGAGAAATGACTGGGAATACTTGTGGCATTACTACGAGACAGAGTGACATAATAAATGAGACTGGCAAAGGATTTTTTTTTTTACTGTACCTTGTTTCAGTACACCAGCCGATGATAGGGAGGGAATGTGAACGCAACACAAAAAAAAACTGAAGTGTGGTAAGGACCCGTGAACAAATGTCATGGGCTGGGCTGTGCAGACATGGACTTTATTACTCTTATCAGATTTCCCTCCTCCCCTATACTAAGAAAACACAGCACAGGGATGGCCTGATCTGTCCATACAACAGCGAAACACTGTGATGTATTTACAGTCATGGCTGTGGACACTCCTCCCCAGTGTACATGTAAAGGAATAGGAAGAAAAGAGGTGGACACCAATGTGCTGAAACAAGGAAATAACTGTCAGGAAGTACAAGATTTACTTGGGGTATCCAGGAGATGTTAAGGCAAACTCCAACCTTTTTATCTACAAAATATTTTCAGAATACATTCAGAGAGTCTATTTTCCATACAGAATACTGCACTAGGTACACTATCATTGCCAACATTTTAGAATAATTATTTTCTAAGAATGTTTTGTTACCGATCGCGTCTTCTTTTGTGACATCCAATACTGTATCAGAGAAATACATAGCCTTATTTAAGCAAACACTACATTTTATATGATGTCTGGAAAGAAATACATTTGTGTACAGCAAAGTTTCATTTTCAAAAGTGTATTTTGAAAGTTTCTGTAAATGTTAACAGATTACAAAGATTTTATTGGAAGGATACATACAGCTTCAGATGCCCTCCCCATTGCCTTCCTCTGCTATTTATTATTTAACCACTTCACATCCAGGCCATTTCTGACACTTCGCTCCTACATGTCAAAAATCATCATTTCTTTGCTATAAAATTAGATAGAACCCCCAAACATTATATATGTTTTTTTAGCAGAGACCCTAGAGAATACAATGGCGGTCATTGCAACTTTTTATCTTGCACGGTATTTGCGCAGCAATTTTTCAAACGCGTTTTTTTTGAAAAAAAAACAGTTTCATGCTTTAAAAAAAAACAAAACAGCAAAGTTAGCCAAATTTTTTTGCATTGTGTGAAAGATGAAGTTACGCCGAGTAAATAGATACCTAACATGTCACGCTTCAAAATTGCACACGCTCGTGGAATGGCGCCAAACTTTGGTACTTAAAAATCCCCATAGGCGACGCTTTAACATTTTTTACTGGTTACATGTTTTGAGTTACAGAGGAGGTCTAGGGCCAAAATTATTGCTCTCGCTCTAACGTTCGCGGCGATACCTCACATGTGTGGTTTGAACACCGTTTTCATATGTTGGCGGGACTTACGTATGCGTTCGCTTCTGCGTGCGAGCTCACGGGGACAGGGGCGCTTTAAAAATTTTTTTTTTTTTTTTTATTGTTAATTTTACTTAAAAATTTTTATTTTTACACTTTAAAAATTTTTTTTTTTTTTTGATCACTTTTATTCCTATTACAAGGAATGTAAACATCCCTTGTAATAGGAATATGAGACGATCAGTCCTCTTTACAGTGAGATATGGGGTCAATAAGACCCCACATCTCACCTCTAGGCTGGGAAGCCTAAAATAAAAAAAAAAAATAAAACGATCGCCGCTTCACAGCTGAAGCGGCGCCGTTTTTTTGAATGCAGAGGCCGGGCGTGACGTCATAACATCGCGCCCGGCCTCCGAACGATCATAGAGACTCCGGCGACCATCTGGTCCGCCGGAAATCTCTATGGTGAACATCCGGCGCCGGCGGATCCGCTATCCGACTCACCGATCGCTGAGGTGAG